>NW_021253757.1:0-1473 GCF_002162155.2 Triticum dicoccoides
CTCCGGGACCCCAAAACTGGGTAATAGTCCAAGAAACCGGCCATAATCGGCCAAAACTGCGATTGTTGATGACCGACACGTAAGCTCTCCTTGGAGTTCAACAACCATGGATATTGCTTTCAGACCCAAAAACGGTGAGTAATAGTCCACGAAATAGGTCAGGATCGACAAAAACCGTGAGTGCTGATGACCGACACGTAAACATACCCCGGGGTTATTCAATCGTGGATATCTCTCTGGGACCCCAAAACAGTGAGTAATAGTCCAAGAACGCGCCAGAATCAGTCAAAACTATGAGTATTGATGACTGACACTTAAGTGCACCTAGGGGTTCAACAACCATGGCAATCGTATTGGGACCCGAAAACGGTGAGTAATAGTTTATGAAACGGGCCAGAAACGGCCAAAAGTATGACTGTTCAGGACGAACACGTAAACACACCCCGGGGATAGTTAATCGTGGAAATTGCTCTGGGACCCTAAAACGGACAGTAATAAACCATGAAAGAGCCCAGAAGAACAAAACTAGGATTGTTGATGAACGAGACGTAAACGCACCCCGGGGTTCGTCAATCGTGGAAATCGCCCTGGGACCGTAGAATCGGCCAAAATTGAGTGTTGACGACGGACACGTAAACGCACCACGAGGATCATCAATCGTGGAAATCGCTCTAGGACTCCAAAATGGTGAGTAATAGGTCATGAAAGAGCCCAAAATCGAAAATACTCGGATTACTGATGACGACACATAAATGCACCTCGGGGTTCGTCAATCGTGGAAATCGCTCCGGGACCCAAGATAGTGAGCAATAGTCCATGAAACGGGCCAGAATCGGCCTAAATTGCGAGTGTTGATGACCGACACATAAACGTACCCCGGTGTTCGTCAATCGTAGAAATCACTCCGGGGCCCCAAAATTGAGTAATATTCCAGGAAATGGGCCGAAATCGGCCAAAACTGTGATTGTAGATGACCGACACGTAAGCGCACTTCGGGGTTGGTCAATCGTGGAAATCGCTCCGGGACCCCAAAACGGTGAGTAATAGTCCATGAAACGGGCCAGCATCGACAAAAACGGCAAGTGTTGATGACCGACACATAAATGCACCCCGAGGTTCGTCAATCGTGGAAATCACTCTGGGAAAAACTGAGTAATACTCGAGGAAGTGGGTCAGAATCGGCCAAAACTGATATTGTTGATGACCGACACGTAAGCGCACCTTGGGGTTCAACAATCATGGAAATCACTTTGGGACCCTAAAACAGTGAGTTATAGTCCACGAAACGGGTCAGAATCGACAAAAACAACGAGTGTTGATGACCAACACGTAAACGCACCTCGGGGTTAGTCAATCATGGAAATCACTTTGGGACCCTAAAACGGTGACTAATAGTCCAAGAAACGGGCCAGAATCGGCCCAAACTGCGAGTCTTGACGACCAACATGTAAGCACACCTTGGGGTTCGACAAC
>NW_021253758.1:0-1001 GCF_002162155.2 Triticum dicoccoides
CGAGCCATGGTAGCTTGCTACTGCTCCGGAACACTTAGGCTGGCCGGCATGTGTCCTTCTTCGTTCCTGTGTCTGTCCCTTCAGGGAAATGTCACGCGGTGAATACCGGAGTCCTGTTAGCCCGCTACAGCCCGGTTCACCGGAGTCCTGCTAGCCCAGTGCTACAGCCTGGATTCACTCGCTGATGACCGACACGTTCGATGCTGGGTCATGGATGCCTGTCCCTGTAAGTCTGTGCCGCTTTGGGTTTACGACTAGCCATGTCAGCCCGGGCTCCTTATCATATGGATGCTAGCGACACTGTCATATACGTGTGCCAAAAGGCGCAAACGGTCCCGGGCAAAGGTAAGGCGACACCCGTGGGAATACCGTGCGTGAGGCCGCAAAGTGATATGAGGTGTTACATGCTAGATCGATGTGGCATTGAGTCGGGGTCCTGACAGCGTTGGTATCGGAGCTTGACTGCCTGTAGGATTACCAAGCCAAACTGGTCGAAGTTGAGTCTAGAAATTCTTTAGTTATATAAGGGAATTGATTGTGGGATGGAACGTAAGGCTCTTTTTACTCCTTATACCTCATGCCCTTCTAATCTGAGTCATCTTATCTTTCCTGCGGGGATTAAGAACTAGGCTATCTCTTCTTTCTATTAGGATCACGTGTTACTAATCAGTAGACTTATAAGATTGTTGGATTTAAGTCTCAGTTCAGTTCCTACTACTTCCGTATGTTAATTGTTGATCTCGGAACCTTGATATTGTGCTTCTGAGTGGTTATGCCACCATTTTTGTGATTGTCTCAAATCTTTTTGAGCAATTATAGTCGTTATGCTGTCCGAGTCATCCCAGGTTTCTAAATAGTCCGATGCATTTGCAAATCCCTTCCTTCTGTTTCCGATGTTCCCATGGGCCAGATTAACCACACTAATCGGTGTGTTGAGGTAATTATTGCCTCGACATATATGTTGGAATTATTATTATGACCCTAAGTGCTTAGGGGATCAT
>NW_021253759.1:0-489 GCF_002162155.2 Triticum dicoccoides
GCCAAAAATGTGAGTGTTGATGACCGACATGTAAAAGCGCCTCAGGGTTCGTATGTCGTGGAAATCACTTTGGGACCTGAAAACAGTGAGTAATAATCCATGAAACGGGCCAGAATCAGCCAAAATTGTGTGTTGATGACCGTCGCATAAACGCACCCTGGGGTTTTCCAATCGTGGAAATCACTCCGGATCCCAAAACAGTGATTAATAGTCCACAAAACGGGCCAGAATGGGCAAAAATTGCGATTGTTGATGACCTACACGTAATCACACCCTGGGCTTCGTCAATCATGGAAATCACTCTGGGACCCCAAACAGTCAGTTACAGTCCACGAAACGGGCCAGAATCGGCCAAAATTGCGAGTGTTGTTGACCAAAACGTAATCGCACCCTGGGGTTCAACAACTATGGAAATAACTTCGGGGCCCCAAAACGTTGAGTAATAGTCCATGAAAACGGCCAGAATTGGACAAAACTGTGAGTGTTGAC
>NW_021253760.1:0-523 GCF_002162155.2 Triticum dicoccoides
AACTTGGCATGGTATCATCATTTAGCCTACATAGCTTGTGCGAGAGAGTAGATATGGTCACGGCAAAAACTGGATGCACTTCCTGTTCAAACTGGACAAACTCTTTCGGAGTATCAGGGTTTCAGACGAGAACTCATCTATTACACGGGCGCTTCAATGTTTTTTAAACTTATTTGAACTCTGGAATTCTTTTGTGTTCAGTATGCAGCATTCAAAGCGACATCATCAATTTCCAACATGTTCTGACATCTTTTGTTGTTTTTCGGTCATTTACCTAATTGTTTACAGAGGTAAATGACCGTGAAATTGAAAATCACTACAAAATGAATTATAAAAATGTTGAAACTTGGCATGGTATCATCATTTCACCTGCATTGCATGTGCGAAAGAGTAGAGAGGGTCACAAAAAAACTGGACGCACTTCGTGTGCAAACTGGACAAACTCTTTCGGAGTATCAGGGTTTCGGACGAGAACTCATCTGTTACACGGGCACTTCAATGTTTTTTAAACTTATTTGAACTC
>NW_021253761.1:0-751 GCF_002162155.2 Triticum dicoccoides
TCATGTAATCACTTAGATGACTAGAGGGATGTCTATCTGAGTGGGAGTTCATAAGATGAACTTAATTATCCTGAACATAGTCAAAAGGATTTTGCAAATTATGTCGTAGCTCGCGCTTTAGTTCTACTGTTTAGATATGTTCCTAGAGAAAAAATTAGTTGAAAGTTGATAGTAGCAATTGTGCGGACTAGGTTCGTAAACTGAGGATTGTCCTCATTGCTTCATAGAAGGCTTATGTCCTTAATGCACCGCTTAGTGTGCTGAACCTCGAACGTCGTCTATGGATGTTGCGAACATCTGACATACACATTTTGATAACTACGTGATAGTTCAGTTAAACGGTTTAGAATTGAGGCATCGAAGACGTTTTGAAACGTCGCGAAACATATGAGATGTTTTGAGGGCTGAAATTGGGATTTCAGGCTCATGCCCACGTCAAGAGGTATAAGACCTCCGACGATTTTCTTAGCCTGCAAACTAAGGGAGAAAAGCTCAATTGTTGAGCTTGTGCTCAGATAGTCTGAGTACAACAATCATTTGAATCGAGTGGGAGTTAATCTTCCAGATGAGATAGTGATGTTTCTCCGAAGTCATTACCACCAAGCTGCTAGAGCTTCGTGATGAACTATGATATATCAGGGACATGCCCCCAAAGATTCTGCCTTAGACACATCTACCAAAACTTCCAAAATGCTGGTTTTAGGGGGTCAGAATTGAAGAAGTACATGGATAAGGCAAGTTACTCCTATAC
>NW_021253762.1:0-1125 GCF_002162155.2 Triticum dicoccoides
GCCGCCCCGACGCCGCCTCGACCCCGCCCCGACGCCGTTGCCCCGCCCCCTCGATGCTGCCCCGCCGCCTCGACGCGACCCCGCCGCCCGGACGCCGCCCCGTCCACACCACCGTCGCAGAATATAATCGCTGCAGAACGCGGTGAGGTCTCATCTTCCCATTTCGATTCATCCCATACTGAACACCTCCATCCTTACCTGTATGGTTGTATCTCAAATTCCTCATGGGTGATGAATGATTTTCTAGGTTCGCGTAGTTTACATTTGCTTTTTTAGTGTGGTTGATTCCATGTGTAAATAGACTTGTTGGGAAAATTTGCCGCAGTATTTACTATTGTAGATGTATGTGAGCTTACCTTTGCTCTTCCCATATGTACATTGTTCTTTTCTAAGAATTTCGTGAGCAAGTTTGTGGTGTTTTATAGCGTGTTGATGCTCTCTTAATCCCTAGGGAATTAGTACTTCTCATGTTGAAGCCTAGAACTGGCAGTAATACGAACATATGAAATATTTTTGTTCCAATTGGCAATAGTAGGAAAACATTCATTTTGATTCACTTGGATAATAAATAGTATTATAACTATTTTTTCATGAAATAATATAATTATAACAAAATGTTGCAACGACCGAAAATGCAGCTTTCGAGAGGTTGTGGAATAGCATAATTTTCCCATTTAGATTTTCTCCAGGGCCTAAGTGAAATTCCATTTTTCAAAACTGAATTGTAATTAAGAATGTCAAATGTATGGTTATAGTGTGGGTCTGACCTTGTTTAATTTCTGCAATTCTTGTATATGATATTCTTTGGTGTGTATTGCATTCTCATCGTGGTTTCGCAGGGCGCCGCCGCCTCGACGCTGCCCCGCCGCCCCGACGCCGCCCCGACGCCGCCCCGACCCCACCCGGACCTCGTCCCCGACATCCTCCCCGTGCCCCACTCACCGGCATCCTCCCCGCGCCCCACTCCCCGGCCCCCGTGAGCTCCCCCTCCTCCTCTCCCCCTCTCCCCCTCTCCCTCTGCACAAGGTCTTGGCTTTTGGGTTAATACACTACTACTCTAGTACATTTTATTGGTAGTTCATTTCACTGCATTTTGTATCGGAACAAGGTCTCAGTTCTAGAGTT
>NW_021253763.1:0-393 GCF_002162155.2 Triticum dicoccoides
AGAAAAATCCTATTGGTCTATGTTGCCTCTGGAAAAAAATCAAGAGGGGGAGGCAGCGTATGTCGTTTCGCACACGAAGGTGACACGTTCCCTCTCGGAACCATGAGCCTTTTGAGAGAAGCTCCGGTTTGCAAGAAGCTTATACCAAAGCTCGTCCCAATTCGGCCAAAAAAATTACCATAGCATGTTGGTGCCATGTCATGACACCATGCCAAGTTTCATGATTTTCATGCGTGTTTTGGATTTATAGGAATTTCAAAACCATGTTTCTCAATGTTTCCGGCCGAGCCACGACACCCAGATGTTTGAATTTTATTCCCATTTCTTGCATGGGGCCTAGAAATTCACCAAGGACACACATGTGATTTTTCAACCAACCTTGGTGCACTGGAG
>NW_021253764.1:0-949 GCF_002162155.2 Triticum dicoccoides
CACTCGATCGGGAATTGAAGATGTTCCGACCTCCCCGGCTCGCGATGTGGTGGAATCCCAGTCCCTTCGGAAGAAGAAATCCTCAGTGCGCAAATTCTCGGCTAAGAGCCGGAACTCGTCGGGCTCGAAGCACTCCATGACGGGGGTTTGTCGGCGTCTTGATCAAGATTTGGGATCTATGTCCCGTTCGGGTCCCCATGTTGGCTCTCCTGCTGCGCGGTCGCCTGCGATTCGATCCCCTGTGTCCACGGCTCGCAAAGGAAGGCGGGTGGCGAATTAAGGTGTTTCTGTCCTGGAGCGGGCTGAAAAGCGGGCTGCGGCGAAGGATCTCCCTCCCCTAGGTAGATCTCCCGTTCCCTCTGTTGTTGCTTCTCCGGTTCGGTTGGTTCTACCTTCTCTTTCGGATGATCATCTTTTAAATATTATGTCGGATGTGGGGGTGGTGGTTGATTCGTCTATTGGTTCTCCTAGTTCTCTTCTTGCTATTATTCGGGCTAACGAGATGGCTCAGGCTGCCATTGCCAAAGCCAAAGTGGCCGTTGCCTCTCAGGTAGGGGCTTCTAGTAGTGGTCCGGTCGTGGACGCAGGCGCTGGTAGTGGCCAGCCCCAATCCAACTTGTCTAAAAGGGGCACTAATAAGCGTGCTAAACCCTGCGTGGCCCCTTGCAGGTCAAGCCTTCGAATCAAGAATCTTTCTTATAAATGAGGGCGTTATTCTGGAATATTAGGGGGTTCGGTGCTAGGGGGCGCCGTGACCAACTTAAAGATCTGGTTCGTTCTAACTCTATTGACTTTGTGGGGCTGGTAGAAACCTTCAAGGAATCCTTCTCCCCTAATGACTTTCTGCTATTGTGGGCATGGACAGATTTAATTGGAACTTTTTACCTGCTTCGGGGCACTCTTGCGGGATCTTGATAGGCTCCAATAAAGATATTTTTGTTTTTTTTTT
>NW_021253765.1:0-468 GCF_002162155.2 Triticum dicoccoides
ACGAAAATCTACCTGCACTTTAGCCCTTCGGGTTCCTGGTTTCTACTATTGTTGCAAAATAATCGTTTAATTCTCACCCATAGTCCATTTAAGAAAATTAACCCGAGATTTTATCTCATCTAAAATTTAATAAAACTTAAATGAGTTTCACCATCAAGTTTCATATCCAAAACATGATGAAACTGATCACGAAAAAAAAACAAGTTAAATTTGATGAATCTTAGTTTTATATATCAACCGTAGTTTAGAAAAATTGCCACAAACTGTGGTGCAAGTTGATTTTAATTAAATACAAGCTTTTTAAAAAAATATGTCAGTTGTCAATTGATCATGTCCATCACTTCATCATCCAATGGTTGCTAATGTATGTGTGCATCCGATAAACAAATTCACTTGGTGAACTAGATATTGTCACAAAGAGGAAAGTAGGACATCTTAAAAATGCTCAAAACATAAATACATTAACAT
>NW_021253766.1:0-1149 GCF_002162155.2 Triticum dicoccoides
TCTCTCTCTCTCTCTCTCTCATGTTCTGGATATGGCAAGATCTTGATGTATCGCGAGCTTTGCTATTATAGTTGGATCTTATGATGTTTCTCCCCCTCTACTCTCTTGTAATGGATTGAGTTTTCCCTTTGAAGTTATCTTATCGGATTGAGTCTTTAAGGATTTGAGAACACTTGATGTATGTCTTGCATGTGCTTATCTGTGGTGACAATTGGATATTCACGTGATCTACTTGATGTATGTTTTGGAGATCAACTTGCGGGTTCAGTGACCTTGTGAACTTATGCATAGGGGTTGGCACACGTTTTCATCTTGACTCTCCGGTAGAAACTTTGGGGCACTCTTTGAAGTACTCTGTGTTGTTTGAATAGATGAATCTGAGATTGTGTGATGCATATCGTATAATCATACCCACGGATACTTGAGGTGACATTGGAGTATCTAGGTGACATTAGGGTCTTGGTTGATTTGTATCTTAAGGTGTTATTCTAGTACGAACTCTATGATAGATTGAACGGAAAGAATAGCTTCGTGTTATTTTACTACGGGCTCTTGAATAGATCGATCAGAAAGGATAACTTTGAGGTGGTTTCATACCCTACAATAATCTCTTCGTTTGTTCTCCGCTATTAGTGACTTTGGAGTGACTCTTTGTTGCATGTTGAGGGATTGTTATATGATCCAATTATATTATTATTGTCGAGAGAACTTGCACTAGTGAAAGTATGAACCTTAGGCCTTGTTTCCTAGCATTGCAATGCTGTTTACGCTTACTTTTACCGCTTGCTACCTTGTTGTTTTTATATTTTCAGATTACAAAAACCTATATCTACCATCCATATTGCACTTGTATCACCATCTCTTCGCCCAACTAGTGCACCTATACAATTTACCATTGTATTGGGTGTGTTGGGGACACAAGAGACTCTTTGTTATTTGGTTGCAGGGTTGTTTGAGAGAGACCATCTTCATCCTACGCCTCCCACGGATTGATAAACCTTAGGTCATCCACCTGAGGGAAATTTGCTACTGTCCTACAAACCTCTGCACTTGGAGGCCCAGTGACGTCTACAAGAAGAAGATTGCGTAGTAGACATCAATCTCTTTTCTGGCGCCGTTGCGGGGGAGGTGAGTTCTTGAAGGTATATC
>NW_021253767.1:0-410 GCF_002162155.2 Triticum dicoccoides
AAGAGTGACGCACAGGATAGCAAACGACATGAATAGAAACCAACCCTGCCAAGAACGAGATAGTAGATGTGACATTAAGTTTGTGTATTTAATCGCACCTAGTTCCACACACTATTTAACTTAGGATTGGCGTCTAGATCCGCCCACTATTATCTCAATCTCACAACCATCAGGCTGCCAATATCTCCCTAAATTATTAAAATGTTTTTTTGTTAGGTTGGATAGTAAGATTGTTATTATAGGCCCATTGATTGTTACGGCACTACCAATAATTCTTTGAATTGAATTGGATCTAGTCCCACCAAATAATTGAACCTAACAGCTACAACTACTACGGTGGTGTTTGGTTCTCTAGTCCTAAGACTTTTTCTAATCCCAACTAAAAAGTCTCTAGTCCCTAAAAAGTTTCT
>NW_021253768.1:0-1129 GCF_002162155.2 Triticum dicoccoides
CACACACACACACACACACAACCTCATGCCTAGCTAGCCAAGTATGATGGTCTCTCACTCAATTGTAGGCACATGCAGTCCCCCTATATGTATATGACTAGCTACTCTTAGTCTCCATCACAAACATGTGCATGGTCTATCTCGATTTCTCTTGGGGCATCTTTCTATCGTGCACGCACCTCCCTCGATCTCCCACCCATATAGTCCCCTCACGATCTCGAGGGGACCTATCTATCACAAACACACCCTCTCTCCCTCCCCATGCGTCCATGTCCTCCATGTGTCCCTCTCGACCTTTGTTCCTTGTTGGCCAGACCTCTATTGGACATGTGCTACAGGGGTGTCTCTCTCCATTGCAAACAATCACACACTAGCTATCTTCGTGTATCTCCTCGCCTCATGATACGTCTCCGTCATATCTATAATTTTTTATTGTTCCATGCCAATATTATTCAACTTTCATATACTTTTGGCAACTTTTTATACTATTTTTTGGGACTAACATATTGATCCAGTGCCTAGTGCCAGTTTCTGTCTGTTGCATGTTTTATGTTTCGCAGAAACCCCATATCAAACGGAGTCCAAACGGTATTAAAACGGACGGAGAATTATTTTGGAATATTTGTGATTTTTGGGAGGAAGAATCAATGTGAGACGATGCCCGAGGTGGCCACGAGATAGGGGCCCATGCCCACTTAAAGTGGGCGCGCCCCCCACCCTCGTGGGCCACCCGTAAGGCGGTTGACGCTCTTCTTTTGCCACAAGAAAGCTAATTTTATGAGAAAAATCTGGGCGAAAGATTCACCCCAATCGGAGTTACGAATCTCCAGATATAAAGGAAACAGTGAAGGGGCAGAATCCGAGAATGCAGAAACAGAGAGATAGATCCAATCTCGGAGGGGCTCTCGCCCCTCCCATGCCATGGGAGACAAGGACCAGAGGGGAAACCCTTCTCCCATCTAGGGAGAAGGTCAAGGAAGAAGAAGAAGAAGAAGGGGGGCTCTCTGCCCCTTGCTTCCGGTGGCGCCGGGGCGTCGCCGGGGGCCATCATCATCACTGCGATCTTCACCAACACCTCCGCCATCTTCACCAACATCTCCATCACCTTCCCCCATCTATATTCAGCGGT
>NW_021253769.1:0-441 GCF_002162155.2 Triticum dicoccoides
AAGTAGTGGCCGGTGATGAACTCGAACCATTGCCGGCCACCATCATCTTCGGCACCAGCCAATGATATCAGTTGGGCAGTGGGGAAGCGAGCCATCCTTTGCGCTGAAGCATATACCTCCGGGGCTCCCGGCAGTCCGGTGATCGTGCTGCTGGACATGAGGAACACAAATCGATCAGCGCGCGACCATTTAGGCTAGGTATTATATACCTGTGCTGTCCAGAACTAGCACTGCATAGTTCATTTGAATGTAATGAAATCCGTCATGTTTGTGTGAAAACCCGGTATTTTATATGATTTCCGTCGTTGTTTATATGAAATATCAGTTTGTCTACGTGTTTGCGTGAATTTCGTCCGGTTGATTGAGTTGCTGTCATAATGTGTGCGGCTACGGTTGGATGGCGTAATTTGCGGGTTGCCCGTCGGTCTGCGGGCGGCTCGG
>NW_021253770.1:0-1193 GCF_002162155.2 Triticum dicoccoides
AGAGCAGGGGAAGATGGAGCTCACAGAGGGAGGTTGTAGCCAAGGCAGTACTCAGTGGGCGCCGGGGTTGCACCTGAACGCCGTCCAACCGGCAAGGAACCACGTCGGAGATGCGCCTTGCACCATCCCGCTGACGAGCACGAACGCCACTAGCACCGAAGCGGCCAAGGAGGCGAGGAGGCGATGTGTAGCACGTCTAGGAGCACCATCAGGGGTGGAGATGACCGGGGCCTAGTCAGTTCTCTTTTAGCTGCAATCAAGGATAAGATTTGTTAGAACATTCTTGTGGTCAAAACTTATCATCATGCAAGCAAGCCACCGATTTAGTATCTTGTTGTGAAAATCTTGCTGATTAAATGGCTGCCTCTTTTGTTTGGCATGATTTAGTATCTTGTTTTTGCCTAATTAGCAAGCCACCGATTAAAAAAACTAAAAAGAATCTCTAAAAAGACTTATATTTAGGAACAAAGGGAGTGCATGATAACAATGTCATCGTGATATTTCACTTGTGATGTACTTCTTTCATCCAGATTTAATATGTCTATCTCTAAAAACTTCATCTTACATCAGTATGTTTATGACTTCAAGAGCAAGGCATCACAAACAAAATAACATGAAATATTTCTTTCTTCGAAACTGCTTATTTAAATGCATGCAGGTATTTATTTGTCTAGGATGTATGCAGGAATTTCTAGTAAGTTCTACATGGAAAGAACTGAACACAACTCGACAGCAAAGACCATGTCATGTTTATGTTGAAGTTGAAACTGTATAAAGAATTACATCATGCTTCTAGAATCAAAAGAGAATTAAGTAAATAGATCAGCAGCACAATAATGTACACATGAAGAACTGAAAAGGAGTAGCGAGAACAACACGTCAGCAAAAAAGGTAGAAGAAAGACACCTGTGAAGGAGACGTCCGTTAAAGAGCCAATTAAGTAAATAGATCAGCAGCACAATAATATATATCCATTTGAGATATACATTTTCCAGATTGTTTAGGATATTTCACTGGTAGCAAAGAATTTTGTTAAATAATATAAAAGGAGATGACATACCAAAGGAGATAGATATCAACATGTCCAGGAAGAAAAGAACGGCTCTCAGTTCATATGTTTCAGGTATTAGGCATAAACGTGCATCTCATATACATGTAAAACAAAACAATATGTACAAAGAAATTTCTCGTTG
>NW_021253771.1:0-1619 GCF_002162155.2 Triticum dicoccoides
CCCACCCGTGCGACCTGCCGTGCCCTCTAGCGCCAACCCCGACCTCGCCGTGCTCCGGTCGCCGCCGCGGGCCCCGTTCCGGTGAGCTCGGGCCACCTCAGCCCCTCCCGTTTGCATAAATGGATGCGGGCGACTCCCAGCTACGCGTAGAGCCCCTCAGTCGCCGATTTGGTCGTCGAAGGAGCGTTTCCGACGCCCTCCGCCGTTGCTGGCGTCGCCGGCGACAAGCCGCGGGTCAACTCCGGCGGGTTTGACCCGGGGTTTGACCCCCTGACATGTGGGCCCAGGCGCCTGCTTAGTTAGTGCTAGGTTAGTTAGTGTTAAATAATTTAGTTAATTAGGTGAGCCACTGACATGCGGGCCCCGCCCGGCTAACTAAGTTAGTTAGGGCTAACTAACTTGGTTAGTTGACTGGGTCACTGACCAGTGGACCCCACTGGTCAGGGTTGACCTGGTCGACGCCTTTGACTTGCTGACGTCATGCCGACGTCATGCTGACGCAGTAACTTATTTTCTGAATTTATTTTTTATATAAGAAATTCCAGAAAATGCCTAAAACTTCTAAAAATCATAGAAAATTAACCGTAACTCCAAATTAAATAATTTATATATAAAAAATTATCAGAAAAATTCAAGGAATCCATCTGTACCATTTTCATGCATGTTAGAACAACTTATAGCTGATGTTTAGCACAAATCAATTAAAGGGCATTTATTTAATCACATATGGAGTTTGAATTTGAATTTTATATTCAAACCAACTTCATTTAATCTGGTTTTAGTTGCATTAGCCCAAAACACATTCATTTTGTCATGTCATGATCATGCATCATATTGTGCATTGCATTGATCGTGTTTTTCTGTATTTGCCGGTAATTGTCCCCTCTCGATAGACGTGTACCGATGATGTGATCGTTGACACTGATGAAGAGCTATATTATCTTCAGAAGTGCCAGGCAAGCAAAACCCCCTTGTTCATTCCGATACAATCCTACTCTCTCGCTCCTGCTCTCTTTTACTGCATTAGGACAACACCGATTCATCTGTTACTTGCTGCGGTAGCTGAACCCCTTTATCCTTTGCATGACCTGTCATTCCACAGTAAATAGATGAAACCCACTAGTATGAGTAGGAATTGTTTGAGCCCTGTTGTGCCTACTCATTCATGCTTGTTTGTCATGCCTGCTACTGCTTAGAGTTGAGTCAGGTTTGATTCATCGGGGATGAATCAGAGGCGTGTGAACATGTCCTACTGTGTGTGAGCTAAGTGTGTGAACACGATTTGGTAAAGGTAGCGGTGAGAGGCCATGTAGGAGTACATGGTGGGTTGTCTCATTGCAGCCGTCCTCAGGAACTGAGTTCTGTGTTTGTGATCCATGATTCAGCTACTACCATACATTGGGCCCTGAAATATGACCCCGCTCGACTTCTTATTCACCCTAGTCCTCTGTCCAGGAGTTGCAAGTAGTTTCTGGTGTTTGTAGCTTACTGGAGGCCGTGGACAGCGCTGACCGTAGGGGTGGGCTGTGATGCGGTAGGTACGTGGCACGGTGTACCGGATGCCCGTTTGGTATCTCGGGAACCCTGTTCACATCGTTTGGGGCTGTGAGCGAAACTCC
>NW_021253772.1:0-4184 GCF_002162155.2 Triticum dicoccoides
AGGACCACTCCTACGCCTCCCAGCTCCCCGTCCTTGGACGTAGCTCCGTCCACGTTTGCCTTCACCCACCCTTCATCACGTGGTTGCCATTTTTTTCCTTTGGAGCAGGGTTTTCTTGCTTGCATTTTCGTCCATGGATGGACTGCCACTCCCCAAGTAACTGGAAAACTCTTCTCGCAATTCCTGCAGCATCTTCGATCCTCTGTCCTTCTCTTGCATTATTCCTGGCTAGCCATAGTGCATACACACCTTGGACCAGGACGACTTTCTCATCATCGGATGTTGCCGAAAACCACGCCATGAGCCACCTAGACAATGCACTCTGGGGGCGTGCTGACTCCGGTGGGATCGCCGCCAGTACCCCCAATTCCGACAGCATGATCTTTCAGAATTTTGCTGAGTGAAAGCAGCCCCAAAATCTATGATAGTTGGTTTCATCTCTCTCACATGCAACGCAAACAACTCCCTCCTTGATCTTCCTCCTCTGTAGCTCGGTGCCCGCAGCCGGCCCATTCCGAATAAGACGCCACATGTGTATTTTAACCTTGCCCGGTGCTACAGTATCCCATAGGCTCAGCCAAGATTTGTGCTCCGCCACCGGAGATGAGGTTTCCGGCCTACATGCTTTTAGGAATTTCTGTGCCATTCTCAAGTGGTAAGCTGACCATACCGTGAACACCCCGTTTTTGGTGAAGTTCCAAGCTAAGTACTCATCCATGGCTGGCCCCCCAATCGGGATCTGCAGGATCTCCTCCACCTCGTCCGGGGCAAACATGGACTGCACCTTGTTGTGATCCCAAGCATTGCCTTGATCATTGAGTAGATCACAGACCCTCATGATCCCATGTATATAGTTCTGACCCAATGGCCTTAAGCATCCCTTCCTTGGTATCCAATTGTCATGATGTATTTTAATTCTTGTTCCATCCCCAATCCTCCAAATGAGCCCATCTAATAGGAGATTCCTCCCATGAATAATGCTTCTAAAAGTGAAGGAACCGCCATCCGGGCAAGTTGCATTAAGGATCGAACCATCCCCAAAATATCTAGCTTTCAAGACTTGTGCACACAACGAGTTTGGCACCTGAAGTATTCTCCAGGCTTGCTTGGCAAGCATCGCTTGGTTGAAAGCTTCTGGGTCACGAAACCCGAGTCCGCCCTCATGCTTCCTAACACACATTTTATCCCAAGCGATCCAATGTACCTTTTTTTTGACCATTAGCTTCACCCCACCAGAAGTTCGAAGAGATAGATGACAGATTCCCGCACATTTTCTTCATGAGTTGAAAACAGCTCATGGTAAAGGTTGTTGTTGATTGGAGGCCCGACTTGACAAGCACCTCTCTCGCCATCTTGGATAGACCTTGCCCCTTCCATCCGCCTAATTTCCCTCTAGCACTCTCCTTTACATACTTGAACGTTCCTTCCTTCGATTTCCCAACAACTGTGGGGAGCCCTAGATACCTCTCACTTAGGGCCTCCTCAGAAATGCCAATAGTCTGCTTCACCTCCTGTTTCAATGCATCCGGGCAACCTTTCCCAAAGAAAATAGCAGATTTTTGAAGGTTAACTTTCTGTCCTTACGCCACTTCATACTCCTGCAAAATGACGCGAAGAGCCTCAAAGTTATCCCAGGATCCCTCCAATAACACCACACTATCATTTGCAAAGAGGAGGTGAGTAACAGTCGGCCCATTGCATACAAACGACACCCCTTTGATTTCCTTCTTACTGTGTGCATTCTTTAGCAAACCTGAGAAACCTTCTACGCAAAAAAGGAAGAGATAGGGGGATAGGGGATCTCCCTGTCTAAGTCCACGAGACGGGCAAAACCTATGAGATAGCCCGCCATTAAACTTAACCGCAAAGGTAGCTGATTTCACACACCTCATAATCATCTCCGTCCAGTGACTGGAGAAGCCAAATTTGAGTAACATTTGTTCTAGGAAATCCCACTCCACTCTGTCATACGCCTTCATCATATCCAGCTTTACTGCACATAAAGGTTTCCTTCGTTTCCGCTTTCTAATCGCATGCACACACTCATATGCCACCAAGACATTGTCCGTTAGTAACCTTCCTGGGATGAAAGCACTTTGTTCCTCAGATATCATAAAAGGTAGAACCCCCTTCACCCGGTTGGCCAGTGCTTTCTGCGGCGATCTTGTACAAGACATTACAGAGACTAATTGGGCGGAACTGTGAAAGCAGCTCCGGTGAGCTTACTTTCAGAATCAGCACCAGAGTTGTGTCATTAAATCCATTTGGGGTTGCACCACCGGCAAGGAACTCGCGAACAGCGTTACACACATCATTTTTTACTAATACCCAGTGCTTCTGAAAAAACATGGTCGGCAACCCATCTGGCCCCGGCGCCTTCATGGGCCCATCTGGAAGAGCGCCTTCTCAATTTCATCATCATCCATGAACGGTGCCCCCAACTTTGCATTCATCTCATCTGTGACGCACCCGCTAATATGTTGCAAGATTCTGTCACCATCACGAGAACCCTTCGAAGCAAACATCTTGGCATAGAACTCAACAGCCATCTTCCTCATACCATCATCGTCTGTGCACTTTGATCCATCATCCCTCCTCAAAGCCTTGATAGTGTTTTTCCTTTTACGGTGTGAAGCGCGATTCTGGAAATACTTCGTGTTCTGCTCCCCCTCTGTTAACCAATCAATCCGGGATCTTTGCTTGTAATACACTTCTTCTCTTTCATATAATTCATGTAGTTGATCCTCTGTGTCTTTTACTTCCTGTCTGTATCTCGTCCGAGCGGCCCGCTCTTTAGCATCCACTAACTGAACCTTGAGGTGAGCGATCTGTTTTTTAATTGAGCCAAAGACTTGGCGGCTCCACCTGTGCATGGCTCTCGACATGAAAAAGAGGCGGCTGCATGCTGCGCCGAGTGCACCAGCCTCCTGATTGGCTGCATGGGCATCGTCCCATGCACTGGCCACCATGGCCTCGTACCCCTTGTGTCGTGCCCAAGCGGCTTCATAGATAAACGGTCGTTGGCCTCCAGAGTGCACTACGGCCTATGCCGCCTGCACTTTGACAATTAAAGCCTGATGGTCTGACTCCTCTATCATAACATGAATCACTTCGGGCGCCGGGGATAACTGCGCGAACTCCGCATTGCACGTGGCTCGGTCTAATCTGACTTGAATGTTCTCGCTTCCATCTCGCTTGTTATCCCATGTGAATTGGTACCCCGAGAACCCAAGGTCTGCCAGTCCGCAGTCGGACAAGCAGTCAGCAAATTGCGCCATTTGGTTCAAATTTCCCGGATTGCCCCCAATCTGCTCTTTTTGAAAGAGGGCTTCGTTAAAATACCCCGCACAAAGCCATGGGAGATTATCTTGTGATGGGAGATAACGAAGCACTTCCCACGTTTTCTTTCTCTTATCTACACTCGGCTCCCCATAGATTCCAGTGAATCTAAATGTAACATTGTCCACCACCATCTGAGCATCAATATAATACTGGCACCAAGGCCTCACTATCACCTCCACATGATCTCTCCACCACAAAGCAAGACCCCCACTCTTCCCATTACAGTTCACAGCTACACCATGTTTGAAGCCTAGGTTCCATTTTAGTCTCTCTATTGAGCTTGAAGATTTTTTTTGTTTCGGATAAAAAAACCACCGCTGGGTTGTGTAACCTAACCAGGTCCCGAAGTTCGCCTACTGTCGGGTCCAACCCCAATCCCTGACAGTTCCAGGCTAATATATTCATTGCTCCCGGCGGCCCTGCCTCCTAGCAGGGTCCGCCGCTGAATCATTTTTCTCCCTAATGCGCTCAAACACCGAGGACGTTTTCTGCCTTGTGTCTCTAACAAAGGTGCCATTGCCTACTTGTCTGTCCAGATCGCCCTTTACTACCCAATACTACCTCGGCCTCCTCTTCCTATCCCTTGGTCCTTCATGTCTAGGGCTGCTAGTAGGCCTCACCTCCCCATTATGCTCTGGTCTAGGCTTCCTCACATAGTATTCTTGTTTCCGTTCCCTTCCATTGAAAGGATTCGATGTACCAGCCTCACCATGATCCCACTGCCCGTATTGCTTGTACCTGAACCTTAGTTCAGTCTGCCTTTCTTGCTGTCTCTGTCTCAGTTCGGGCCGAAGAACTCTCTCTCTCTCTCTCTCTCTCTCTCTCTCTCTCTCTCTCTCTCT
>NW_021253773.1:0-1815 GCF_002162155.2 Triticum dicoccoides
AAAAAAAAAAAACTAACATTGACTTTGCTACACGCCTACACCTAGGAAACACTACGTGATTTGGGGCTTAAATGCTTATGTAATACTCCCTTCGTTTCTTTTTAGTCCGCATATAAGATTTGGTTAAAGTCAAACTTTGTTAACTTTAATTAAGTTTATAAAAAAATATATCAAGATTCACAATATGAAATCAATATGGTTAGATGCATCATGAAATTAATTTTCATACCATATAGTTTTAGTATAGTAGAAGTTGATATTTTTTCCTACATAGTTGGTCAAACTTTATAAAGTTTGACTTTGACCAAATCTTATATGCAAACTAAAAAAAACCGAGGAAGTACTTCCTCCATTCCAAATTACTCATTGAACTAAAATCACGATGAGTAATTTGGAATGGAGGAAGTATTGGCAAAAGGGCCCGTGCGATGCAACAGAAGAAAAAAAAATCATAATCTTTAATGGCCATGATCACATTTTGCTGCATCACCGAGATACTGTCACTCTCAATTAAATCATGAACATTTTTTTAAACTCGTGCACATATTTGAAATAGTGAAAAAAATTAAATTCGTAAACACTTTTACAAATTTTCGAACATTTTCCACAATCAAGAACACTTGTGAATTCAATAACAATTTATACTATTTACAACCATTTATATTGTGAATATTTTTTAAACACTTTTCTTGAATCCGCGAATATTTCTAGAATCAACAAACATTTTTAAAAAACTGGTGGAACAAAATTTGAAATTCAAGAACATTTTTTTGATTTAACGAACATATTTTTGAAATACGTGATCATTTTTTGAATCAGCAAATATTTTAAGAATGAGTAAACTATTTTGTAAGTCACGAATAGTTTTTGAATTTTTAAGATATTTTCTATTCATGAACATTTTTTTAATCAGCAAAATTTTGTTCAATTTTATTAACTTTTTAATACACCAAATTTTTAATAATTCATGAACATTTTTTGATTTCCCAAACATTTGTTTTAATTTTTTTGAATTGTTTTGAATAAGCAATTTTTTTTTTACAAAATCACGAACATATTTTGAATCCACAAACATTTCATGATTTCTTAAAAAAGCATTACATAATTCTCATTTTCCTTTTAATTTTCAGACTGTTTGGAAGTCCCAAATTATTTAAAGTAGAAAAAACAAAAACAAAAAAGGAAAAAAAACAGGCTGCCCGGACATGGGCCTGCCCAAACATGCGCGATGTCTTCTCCCGTGATGCAGAGCGTAGTATAGGAGGTCCCTACTGCATGGGCCGGCCCGGGCGGAGGATTCCCCTGTGAAACGTTTTTTCTCAGTTATAGGTGGCATTGGTGGGTAATATTTTGCAACTCTGAGGCCAATACGTACTGCCAAAAGCAACAACCCCTTTATTATTAGGTATTGATAGGGTGTCAATTGTTTCTGGGGATGGCAGGCCCACCCTAAAATTCAAGGGATGGTTAGTTTAAAAAGGAGGGATTTTCATAAGCTTACGTAAAAGTTAGTTCAAAAATAATAGGGCTTTGCTACACCTACAAAAGACTATGTGATCTGGGGCTTACGTAATGAGGTGTCAATTGTTAATTAGATGTTAGTCGGGGTGGCAGGCCCACCCTAAAATTCAAGGGAATGGTTCTTTAGGAGAGAAGAGATTTTTCTAAGCTTACGTAAAAGTTAGTTCGCAAATGATAGGGTTTTGTTAGATCTACGAAAGACTACATGATTTGAGGCTCATTGATGAGGTGTCAATTCTTAATTGGATGTCAGTGGGGGTGGCAGGCCCACCCTGAAATTGGGGGGGGGGTAGT
>NW_021253774.1:0-468 GCF_002162155.2 Triticum dicoccoides
CAGCAATCCTTGGTGGGGAGAAGCAAGATGATCTCCTCAAGGATGATTTCCGGGAGATCGCTGATGCGGTCCATCGGGGATTCTACCGGTTCCTTAGATCAGGGTGGGAGGGGGGCTCGCCGCTTCTCCCCGCACTGCTGGATGCGGGATCTACAACCGGCGTCGCCGCTGGCAGGAGCCTCATCTTCTTGGCACTGGGGCCAGCCGACTCCATTTTCCTTGTGGGCGTCGCGTTGAGCTCACGGGTTTGAGCAGAGTAGCCAGAGACAAGCCTAGTGGCAGTGTGAGTGGGGAAGAAGGAGGGCTGGGGTTTTCTGTAGGAGTGGAAGAAGAGGAGCATGTGTTTTTTGTACTTGTGAGGAAGAAGGTGAGCGGGGGTTTTCTGGACGAGTGAGGAAGATGGGGAGCGGGGGCATTGGGGGGCGACGGAAGCGGGAGAGTCCAGCGAGCTTTAGTATAAGTGGAAGC
>NW_021253775.1:0-669 GCF_002162155.2 Triticum dicoccoides
GTCCGAGACAAGTAGACCGACTCCTGCCTGCATGTACTACTATTACTCCACACATCGACCGCTATCCAGCATGCATCTAGAGTATTAAGTTCAAGAGAACAGAGTAACGCTTTAAGAAAGATGACATGATGTAGAGGGATAAACTCATGCAATATGATATAAACCCCATCTTGTTATCCTCGGTGGCAACAATACAATACGTGCCTTGCTGCCCCTACCGTCACTGGGAAAGGACACCGCAAGATTGAATCCAAAGTTAAGAACTTCTCCCATTGCAAGAAAGATCAATCTAGTAGGCCAAACCAAACTGATAATTCGAAGAGACTTGCAAAGATAACCAATTATACATAAAAGAATTCAAAGAAGATTCAAATATTGTTCATAGATAAACTTGATCATAAACCCATAATTCATTGGTCTCAACAAACACACCGCAAAAGAAGATTACATCGAATAGATCTCCATAAGAGAGGGGGAGAACTTTGTATTGAGATCCAAAAAGAGAGAAGAAGCCATCTAGCTAATAACTATGGACCCATAGGTCTGAGGTAAACTACTCACACTTCATCGGAGAGGCTATGGTGTTGATGTAGAAGCCATGCGTGATCGATGCCCCCTCCGGCGGAGCTCCGGAACAGGCCCCAAGATGGGATCTCGTGGATACAGAAA
>NW_021253776.1:0-1719 GCF_002162155.2 Triticum dicoccoides
GTAAACAAGATGCATAAACATGATAAACATCACATGCAATCAAATAGAGTAGTGACATGATATGGCCAATATCATATAGCTCCTTTGATCTTCATCTTCGGGGCTCCATGATCATCTTGTCACCGGCATGACACCATGATCTCCATCATCATGATCTCCATCATCGTGTCTTCATGAAGTTGTCACGCCAACGACTACTTCTACTTCTATGACTAACGCGTTTAGCAATAAAGTAAAGTAGTTTACATGGCGTTCTTCAATGACACGCAGGTCATACAAAAAATAAAGACAACTCCTATGGCTCCTGCCGGTTGTCATACTCATCGACATGCAAGTCGTGAATCCTATTACAAGAACATGATCAATCTCATACATCACATATTATTCACCACATTCTTGTTGGCCATATCACATCACATAGCATACCCTGCAAAAACAAGTTAGACGTCCTCTAATTGTTGTTGCATGTTTTACGTGGCTGCTATGGGTTTCTAGCAAGAACGTTTCTTACCTACGCAAGACCACAACGTGATATGCCAATTGCTATTTACCCTTCATAAGGACCCTTTTCATCGAATCCGTTCCGACTAAAGTGGGAGAGACTGGCACCCGCTAGCCACCTTATGCACCAAGTGCATGTCAATCGGTGGAACCTGTCTCACGTAAGAGTACGTGTAAGGTCGGTCCGGGCCGCTTCATCCCACAATACCGTCGAAACTAGATTGGACTAGTAACAGTAAGCATATTGAACAAAATCAACGCCCACAACTACTTTGTGTTCTACTCGTGCAAAGAATCTACGCAATAGACCTAGCTCATGATGCCACTGTTGGGGAACGTAGCAGAAATTCAAAATTTTCCTACGTGTCACCAAGATCTATCTATGGAGAGACCAGCAACGAGTAGAAAGGAGAGTGCATCTACATACCCTTGTAGATCGCTAAGCGGAAGCGTTCAAGTGAACGGGGTTGATGGAGTCGTACTCGTCGTGATTCAGATCACCGATGATCTAGTGCCGAACGGACGGCACCTCCGCGTTCAACACACGTACAGCTCGACGATGTCTCCTACGCCTTGATCCAGCAAGGAGAGAGGGAGAGGTTGAGGAAGACTCCATCCAGCAGCAGCACAACGGCGTGGTGGTGATGGAGGAGCGTGGCAATCCTGCAGGGCTTCGCCAAGCACCTACGGGAGAGGAGGAGGTGTCACGGGAGGGAGGGAGGCGCCAAGGGCTCAGGTGTGGATGCCCTCCCTCCCCTCCATTATATATAGGGGCAGGGGAGAGGGGGGAGGCGCAGCCTTGCCCCCTCCTCCAAGGAAGGGGTGCGGCTAAGGAGGGGGGAGGAGTCCATCCTCCCCAAGGCACCTCAGAGGTGCCTTCCCCCTTTAGGACTCTCCCCTTTTTCCTTTATCTTGGCGCATGGGCCTCTAGGGGCTGGTGCCCTTGGCCCATGTAGGCCAAGGCGCACCCCCTACAGCCCATGTGGCCCCCCGGGGCAGGTGGCCCCACCCGGTGGGCCCCCGGGACCCTTCCGGTGGTCCCGGTACAATACCGATGACCCCGAAACTTGTCCCGATGGCCGAAACAGGACTTCCTATATATAAATCTTTACCTCCGGACCATTCCGGAACTCCTCGTGACGTCCGGGATCTCATCCGGGACTCCGAACAACATTCGGTAACCACATACAAGCTTCCTTTATAACCCTAGCGTCATCG
>NW_021253777.1:0-438 GCF_002162155.2 Triticum dicoccoides
AAAAAAAACAGAGCCCACGTTATTTATTGGAGAGTGGTTTTTCTACACCCCATCACACTACACCCCCTAAGAAAATATAGCAAAACATTTTTAAAAAAATCAGAAACATTTGCAAGCACGTCAAATGTTATTCGACCTCCAAACTTTGGAAGCACCTTTAACATTTGTTCATAATCATTCCCGCAAACTTTTGAGATTTTTTTGAAATGTTGTGCTATGTTTTCTTGCGGGGGTGCAGAGGGGTGTAGTGTGGTGGGGTACAACCACTACATTCCCTATTAATTTTCTCTCCTTTTACAAATAGTTAAGTTAATATATGTATTTCAAGAAATAGCAAGTCAATGTTTCCTAGTTCTATCTTATTTCAGTGGACAGTAATTCCCCATTATCAATGTGACTTTCTCTTTCATTGAGTTACATATGATTAACCTCGTCTTC
>NW_021253778.1:0-1161 GCF_002162155.2 Triticum dicoccoides
GAAGAGGCATCTGCTTTTTTGGAAACCAGAGTTAGCATAGCAAAGTTAAGCATATGTATGTCAAACTCCCCTTTGTGGAAGTCTGAAAACATATCCATCAGGTCTTTTTTCACCAGATCCCAGAAGTGCTGATAGAAAAAGAAAGGGATCCCATCAGGCCCTGGAGCTCCATCAGAATGGAGTCAAAAACAACTTTTTTAACTTCCTCTTCTGAAAAAGAGGCTTCTAAAATATTATTTTCATCCGGAGTTACTTTTTCCTCCTCAGAGAAAAAGTTTGGGTTCATATTAAACCCATTTCTATCTTCCTTTATGAACAGATCTTTATAAAAATCACTAGCAATCTTAAGCATCTCAACATTGTCAGTGACAGGTCACTCAGGGCCATCCAGAGAGTGGAATACTGTTTTCCTTCTTCTCTGGTTGGCTACTGCATTAAAATAAGCAGTGTTCCTGTCACCTTCTCTAATCTCTCTATCCCTGGACCTCTGTTTTGCTTTGACTTCTTCTTGTAGCCATATTTTTTGAAGCTCAGAGAATTCAGCTTCAGAGAGGCCTAAGGTTTCAGATATTATATCTATCTTATCATACTCTTCTAGGGGGATTTTCTTATATCTTCGAATTTGAGCTTCCTGATTGGAACTCCACCCCTTGGTGATTTTCCTGAGCTTCCTAATTTTAACATGCCAGCTCTCTATATGGGAGGAGGCATGTGTAGGTTCATTCCAAATCTTAGTAACTAAGTTGGAGAAGTCTCTCTCAAGAGCCACCACTTCTCCATTTTGTAGCTGCTACTTTAAGGGTTTTGGTTTAGACCAGACTCGCAAATAATGGGAACATGATCACTTCCACACCTAGGCAAAGCCCTACAGGATGCTAGGGGGAAGATCATATCCAACTCAGTATTGCAAAAGAGCCTATCTATAGTGGACATGATAAGGTCCACTTGGTTGTTAGCCCAGGTGAATTTCCTACTGGATAGCTTGATCTCAAGCAGGCTCCAGATTTCAATCCAGGCATTATAGCTCTCACTCCACCTTTGGTTAATGTTGCCATTACTTTTATCTTTGGCATATCTAACCAAATTAATCCCCCCCTATCAGGGTGAGGAAAGGATCCTCTAGGATTAAAGAATGGAGTTCGGAGATGAAGCTCTCTTTTC
>NW_021253779.1:0-397 GCF_002162155.2 Triticum dicoccoides
TGCTGATAGAATGCGGAAGGAGCCTTTGCCACGTCGCGCTCCTCCTCCAATGCGTCCAAACTGTCCTGCCGATCCAACTCGGCTTCTGTTTCTTCGTACATGCGCACTCGAGGTGAGTCATGAATTATATCGCAGGGCAGGACTGCCTCTGCACCGTATACCATAAAGAATGAAGTGAATCCGGTGGTACGATTTGGCGTGGTCCGCAGCCCCCAGAGTACGGAGTCGAGCTCCTCTACCCAGTGCGTGTTAGATTCCGTGAGGGACCGCACTAACCTGGGTTTGATGCCACTCATGATTAGACCATTTGCTCGTTCGACCTAACCATTAGTTTGAGGGTGATAGACTGAAGCGTAGTCGAGCTTGATGCCCATTTTTTTGCACCAGAGTTTAACCT
>NW_021253780.1:0-667 GCF_002162155.2 Triticum dicoccoides
TTGGAAGAAGCTCTGGATTGCTTCAAAGAGTCTGGATTGTTGCCGTTCGTCATCGACAAAGAGCACTGGAACAAAGAATTGCTGCTCCAATTCTATGCCACTCTTCACATTCGTGGCTACAACAGAGATCCGAAGACTTGGGTCCTTGAGTGGATGACCGGCAATGTTCATCACGAAGCCAAAGCCTTTGACATCATTGAGCTCATTGGGCTGCCCACTCCTGGAGATCTTTATGAACCTGGTTGTCAGCTTCACATTGCAGCTATGGAGAGTATCTTTCAGAAGCCTGAACCAAACATGAGTCAGATGTTTAGCATGATGAAGCCTTTGCCTCCAGATGCTGCATATCCTAAGGAGTTCTTTGTTGAAGACTTTGAGTATCTGCCACGCACTATCTATCACATTATAAGGCGAACTCTCTGGCCCATCAAAGGACATTCTCCACATGCAAAGCTGGAAGGTGCAATGAAGACTTTGGTCTTTTATATTCTTCACGACAAATGCTTCAATGCACAAGACTTCTTCATCCGCCAACTTGCTGCATCAGGATCTGATCTTTTTGGCTTGAAGTTTTACGCTCCATGGATAATGCGGCTGATCAAACTACACTCAGCTGTCTCATATCAGCCCTCTGCTCGTAATCATTGGATCTTTCTGCCTGACGTTG
>NW_021253781.1:0-1854 GCF_002162155.2 Triticum dicoccoides
CTGCCAATAGCCGAGCCACTTCTTCGCCAATTGCCTTTCTCTTCTGGACGGCGGACCGCCGAAGGTGCTCTTTGACGGGTTTTACCTTGGGGTCGACACAAAAACGGTGTTCAGCCAGTCCCCCGGGTACACCTGGCATGTCAAAGGGTTTCCATGCGAAGATGTCCCAGTTCTCACGGAGGAACTGGATGAGCGCTTCTTCCTATTTGCTGTCGAGCGTCGTTGAAATATGGGTCGGCGCAGCGTTGGGATCGGTCAGGTGAATATGAATCGGCTTCGTTTCACCAGTCGACTGATATGCAGAGTCTGTAGCGGGCTTCTTGGCTCGGAGCAAATCACTCGGATCTGCACTCTTCTGATACTGTTGCAATTCGACCGCTGCCATCTGAGCGTCGGTGATCCTGGAACCTTTCTGAAAGCATTCCTCTGCCTTCTGCCGATTGCCAATTACTGTGATCACACCTTTGGGGCCAGGCATCTTCAGTTTGAGGTACACATAACATGGTCGAGCCATAAAACATGCATAGGCTGGCCTACCCAAAATGGCATGATAGGCACTGTGGAAATCCACGACTTCAAATGTCAACTTCTCCTTACGGTAATGCTTGGAATCACCGAAAACCACGTCGAGGGCGATCTGGCCGAGTGATTCGGCTTTCTTCCCAGGGATAACACCATGGAAACTCATGTTGCTCTCGCTAAGTTTGGACATCGGAATGCCCATCCCCATCAAGGTTTCAGCGTAAAGGATGTTCAGGCCACTGCCACCATCCATCAGTACTTTGGTCAGTCGAGTGCCCCCAACCACAGGGTCGACAACCAGTGCTTGCCTCCCAGGGGTGGCTACACGAGCAGGATGGTCCGACTGGTCGAACTGATGGCTGTCTGGGACCATCTCAGATAGGTGCTCTTCTCCGCAGGGGCGACCATGTTCACTTCTCTGTTGATGACCTTCAATCGAGTCTTGCTTTCAACATTAGCAAAAATCATCAGAGTGGAATTGACTTTGGGATAACCATCGTCTTCCTCTTCATCCTCGTCTTTGTCCGACTGATTCTCCTTCTCATTGGGCAGTTTCTCTCGGAACTGCTGGATTAGGAGTCGACACTGCCGAGTGGTATGCCTCGGGTAAATCAGATTACCTTCCTCATCTTTCTTCATGTGGATGTGGCATGGAAAATCCGGCACAACATTCCCTTCTTTATCCTTAACCTTCTTAGGGGGCCAGGGCCCCTTAGGTTTTCCCTTAAACTTTCCTTGATTCACTGCTGCGATCTCTTCAGGTGCTGCTGGCTCGGCTTTACGCTTCTGCTTCCGACTGGAGTTACCTCCATCGGCCTCTTGGCCGACTGGTTTGCTCTTCCCGCTACGGAGTCGATCCTCTTCTTCCCCGTTAGCATACCTGGTGGCTATCTCCATCATTCGAGCCAAAGTCATATCTCCAGTTCAACCGAATTTCAAGACCGACTCCCTGTATTTGACGCCTTCCTTGAAAGCACATACAGCTTGATGCTCTGAAACATTCTCGACGGTGTGATGCAAAGTGGACCATCTCTGGATGAACTCCCTCAAAGTCTCATTTGGCTTCTGCACACAATGCTGCAGCTCGGGCAAACCTGCTGGTCGCTTGCACATGCCCTCGAAAGTTCTCACGAACACTCGGGATAGCTCTTCCCAACTGTGAATACTGCCTGGAGTCAACTGAGTCAGCCATGCTCGGGCCGATCCTTCCAACATAAGAGGGAGGTTCTTCATCGCTATCTCGTCGTTGCCGCCTCCTATCTGCACAGCCACTCGGTAATCTTCAAGCCAAGTTTCAGGCTTGGATTCGCCGGTGGACTTACTGACCCCGGA
>NW_021253782.1:0-1998 GCF_002162155.2 Triticum dicoccoides
CCTCCTCGCCCGGCGCCGCCCCGTCCGGCGCCCTCCGCCGCCACGCGCCGCCCCGGGTCGCCGGATCCGACCCCCGGCGACCACCTCCTCCACGCCGGCGAGCTACCCCGGCGCCCCTCCACCTCTCTCCGGCCGCCGCGCCATCGCCGGCATCTACTGTGGCCGCGAGATCGGATCGGGAGCGGGTAGCTACAGTAAACCCTAGCGCCCCCCCCCCCCCTTTGACTTTCTCTCTCTCCCATTATATTTTTCTTGCTACTTTGACTACTTGTATCTCCGCAACCGTAGCTCCGTTTTGGGCATATGATATATCAAAATCTTCGCCTCGACATGTGCATCATTTCATTCCATTGCATCATTTGCATTTGAGGTCATCTTGACGCCCAAAATGCTGTTAGAAGGAGGCTTCGTGAGTTAAATTGCAGATCCGTTAGTTCATCATGCACTTTTGTCATTTTTGCTATGTTTAATTCGTGCATGATATGCCTGTGCCCCTTTGGGATGTATTGTGAAGCATTTTGTATTCTTTCCAGAGGTGCCACCCATGCATTTTTAGGATGTGTGTGTTGTCTTGTGCAAGCTTGCGAAGTAGGGTACCTGAGAATGCAGATTTCAGGGACTTAGTGATTTTCACTAAGTCTGGGATATTTTAGTTCATGATGCTATATGTCCAGCTTGTTTCCTAGCGATCCATGCCTCTTTTGGGGATGATCAGTAAGGGAGTTTTGATATTTAAGTTATGCTCTGTCCATCCATGTCTTTGTTGGCATTTGTGGAGTGCTCTAGGTTGACTCAATCGAGCTCAACTTTTGCTTCGTTGTTAATCTGGGCAGATCGTCAACTTGTTTGCAATTTCGCCGATGCTACCGTTAGCGTTCCATGCATGCTATGCCTTCGTTCTTGCCATGAGTAGCTAGCACTTTGTGCCTTCTTGCTGGTTATATGCTTTCCTTTCCATGACTTGCACCGTAGTGAGTGCATCGAGCTCGTTTACATGCCTTCGTGAGTTATATTTCAGCATGTCTCAGTTTTCACTAAGTCTGAAAACTGATTGTGTCCGAGCGATGTTCGTGAGCTCGGTAGAGTATTTTGTGAACCCTTTTGGCCCCAGGTCACTTTGGGTGTTTTGTTAAGCTTGTTGAGTAGCTCCATGCCATGTTCTTACTTGTCATGTTCAGGTTTTGTATCATGTTGTTTTGCTGCTCCGAAGAGAGCATCGTGATCTGAAATTTCAGACTAGTGTTAATTTCACTAAGTCTGAAATCTGTTTTGCATTTGCGTTTTAGCCATGCTTGTTTGAACCTCTTAATGGATGAATTTGCCTATGGCTCAGTGCTAGTGTTTTGTCAACCATCTTGTGTACATCACTGCCATATATTTTTTTTTCATGTTTGGTGGCTGTAGCATGTTCATTTTGTTGCATTTAGATGCCTACTTGCTGTAAATCGCAGACCGGTGTCATATCTTAAAACGCTTGCCATTTCTAAACCGTAGCCCCGATTCCTATGATGTTTATATCGTTTTCAAGCGATTTCATCCCCTCTATCCAGTGGCACACTTGGTTTTCCAAGTTGATGACAGGTTCATGCATTTCCTGTCATATCTTGCACTTTGCATCCCGCATCGCATCCCGCATAGCATATCGTCATTTCATCATATTGCTTGGTCTTGCCCGTGGTTGATTGTATCCTTGTTGCTTGTTTGTCTTGTTTGGGTAGAGCCGGGAGACGAGTTTGCTACCGAGGAGCCCGTTGAGTTTGCTTGTGAGGATCCAGTCAACTCTGACAACTGTGCAGGCAAGATGATCATACCCTCGAAATCACTACTATCTTTGCTATGCTAGTTTGCTCGCTCTTTTGCTTTGCCACTGCTACGATGCCTACCTTTTGCTTGTCAGCCTCCCAATTGCCATGTTGAACCTCTAACCCACCCTTGTCCTAGCAAACCGTTGATTGGCTATGTTACCGCTTTGCTCAGCCCTTCTTATAGCGTTGTTAG
>NW_021253783.1:0-948 GCF_002162155.2 Triticum dicoccoides
AGGTTAATTAGTGCAAAAATTTATTTAGGGCTTTGACAGAGAACTAGCTGCGTGAACTAGTTTAATTAGGTTAATTATGTAGGTAAACTAGATTAACTAACTAGGTTAAATAGGCAGGTTAATTAGGTTTGTTGGATTAACAAGCTAGGTTAAGTAGGTTGGCTAGGTTAGAGGAAAATTTTATTTTAGAGCATTAGGTTAGAAGGGTTAGAGAAATGGAGTTCCTTTGCAATTTAATTGGGTTCTGTCCTAGGCAGAGAAGGGTTAGAGATAATAATGTCTGTTTGTGTGAGAGAGAGGAATAGCTAGATCAACATAATTTGGGTTTTGTCCTAGGCAGAGAAGTGTTTAGTGAAGGAAAAGAATTTAGGCTAATTTTATTTTAAAGATGATCCCTTCCTAGACTTTTATTGTTGATTATATCTTTTCATTGAAGTGGTCATGATATATCTTTTCATTGAAGTGGTTCGATTGTGCCCAAGTGGCTTTGTTGTTTCAAGGGAATGATGCTGAGTGGCCTATGTTTTGCCGGAATGTTGATTCATTTCTGTTCCGGCAAATTTCAGGTTCTCGATTTGTCCACTTTTTAGCAATGGTCATGCCGATATTTTCCGTGAATTTCGGCATGACTTGTGCTACAAACTAGGACATATCGAGTGCCCGGGATTTGCCGTACCAGGAAGGAGTCAACATTCCTGCAAAATAATAAGCCTTTTTTATGTCATTATTCATTTTATTAGGTCTAGAATTAATTGACTAGATTTAATCATAGGAAACATGGCTAGCAACGATGAAGGACAGGGTTCTGGTGATTGCGTCGACGTCTACCGGGCGGCAGACGAATTTTTTAGCCTTACCGACGATCAACCGATGTTGTTGCTAGGCCCACCGATGGCATCAGGGACTGAGACCGACACGCAGACCGGTGCTGAGACTGAGACCAGCCCT
>NW_021253784.1:0-466 GCF_002162155.2 Triticum dicoccoides
GCCCTCTAACGCAACCATGTAGCGATGGACGTGCTCGTCCTCCTCCCTGACACGGCGACGTACCACCTCCGGCTGGGCCGGCTCCCTCCGCGCCAAAACTGGCCCACGCGAACGCCACCAAACGAGATCAGGGTCGACGACGGGACCCGGGGCCAGGTTCCTCATCAAGCGGCGCGCCCCTCCAGGCAGCACCTCCCAGTGCCAGCCCGGCGGAGCCCAGTCCCGGACATGGGTCAGCCGGACGTCGTCGCGGACGTGTCGACGGCGAGGATGCGGGTCGGGCATCGTCGAGAACAAATACTAGCTATATGCCCGCAAAAAGTAACATTTTTTTAATGGTTGGATTTTGATAACTAAAATTTCTAACATTTCTATATAACTAACATTTCTATAACATTTCTAACAATGCTATATATAACTAACATTTCTATAACATTTCTAATATTTCTATAACTAAAAAACAGAA
>NW_021253785.1:0-914 GCF_002162155.2 Triticum dicoccoides
TATATATATATATGAAATAAGTAAGTAAATTTACGAAAATTTAAGAAGCAAAAATATAACCGATGTAAAAGACAAAAATATAGTCTAAGGAAGTTCTAGAACCTTCCTAAACCTGAAAGGAACTAGTTGGGCTGTCCCAAGTTGTACTTAACGGGGAACGTTGTTACGCGCTTTGTCGCTATTTGGTGACCTACACGCCAAATAGGATTTGCCCGCGGCTATGTCTTGGTTCGTGTGAGACTGACGGCTGCCTTGCCTCAAGTGGGGCATATGCTGGGTCGCCGATAGTGTTAGGTTCATTAGTTTCATTCGTTTTCCTCTTCATTTTTACCTTTGTTTACATTGTGAATAAATAGTAATATAGATTTCAGATATATTTTTCAAATGTTTATCATGCATTTAGATGTGTCAATGCATTGTAAAAAGTTTGTTCGTACAATTTTAAAAAAATTCTCATACCATTCAAAAGAAATGTTCGTGATATTTATTACAATGTTTATACATTAAAAAACCCACGTATTTTAAAAATAGTTTCATATCATTTAAAAATATGTTCATGAATATCGAGAAACTTCATTTTCGTGACAGTTTTAAAAAGTGTTCAGGCGTTCAAATATATGTTCATGAATTTTTGAAAAATGTTTATAAAATATAAAAAAATTGTTGGCATAGTTTGTAAAAAATGTTTCACATCATTAAAAAACTGTTCAATTTGTGTTTGAACAAATGTTTTACACATATTAAAAAAAACTCAAACATGTATTTCCAAAAATGTTTATACAATGTAAAAAATATGCATGCAATTTTAAAAGCATATATACAATTCAAAAAAGTGTTCAACGTGTATTAGAAAAATGTGTAACATGTATTGAAAAATGTTGAATGTGATAAGAAAACGTACAATATATATTAAA
>NW_021253786.1:0-1815 GCF_002162155.2 Triticum dicoccoides
TGTTGATATAGTTGCATTTACTTTTGTTTCCTTGCAGATAGATTTATCCGAGTCGTCCTTGCAGATAGATATACCAAAGATGGTAGCGGCAGAGGTGGGGCGGTGATCTACCAACAAAGTCGAGATGGTGTGCAATGTACCAAGGTTGGAGAGGAATACTTTCAGGAAAAACAACTAGTCCTATTTTCTTAGCTAATCATGAATGAAAATTATTAGGACCTTGCAGATATCTTCAAAAACTTAATTAATTATTGGCCATGCATATTACCATTAATTTTCAAGCTTAACATGACTATTCTTACTATCTATTCTCACTTCTCTTAGTCTTTTTGCTTGCCTTTTTAGCATAATTGTCTCTTTGCTTGCCTGGCTGGTCCAAAGTCACGATATTTTCGTTATAGAGTTATTTTTCATAGTCCAAAATAAATAGAGATAAAAATTGGGGACGGGCGTAGCTCCCACCATGGGTAGCAAATTATTTCCGATCATTCTAATGATACACGTTTGAACACATATAAAAAACATTTTAGTGATAAACTAGTGGCCAAAGTTTTTCTCAAATAAAATGTGGGTTTGGCCTTACAAACACGAACATAGTTCGTTCTTAATTCTGAGTCAGATGATAATAATATGCAATGCGACATTTTAATTTAACAAAACAATTTTATTTTATTTTTGTACTAGAGGGAAACAGGCTGGTGAATAGAAAATGTCCTCCTTTAGTGATATAGAAATACTTTCGTTTCCTCCTTTATTTAAGAAACACTTTTGGAAACAAATCACTCTTGATGAATTAGTAGCAGCCTGTTGATATAGTTGCATTTACCTTTGTTTTCTTGCAGATAGATTTTATCTGAGTCGTCCTTGCAGATAGATATACCAAAGATGGCAGCGGCAGAGGTGGGGCGCCGATCTACCAACAAAGTCGAGATGGTGGCGCAGTGTACCAAGGTTTGAGAGGAATACTTTTAGGAAAAACAACTAGTCCTATTTTCTTAGGTAATCGTGAATGAAAATTATTAGGACCTTGCAGATATCTTCGGAAACTTAATTAATTATTGGCCATGTGTATTACCATTAATTTTCAAGCCTAACATGACTATTCTTACTATCTATTCTCACTTCTGTTAGTCTTTTTTCTTGCCTTTTTGGCATAATTGTCTTTTTGCTTGCCTGGCTGGTTCAAAGTCACGATATTTTTGTTATAGAGTTATTTTTTATAGTCCAAAATAAATAGTGATAAAAATTGGGGGCGGACGTACCTACCACCATGGGTAGCAAATTATTTCCGATAATTCTAATGATACACGTTTGAACACATATAAAAAACTCTTTAATGATAAACTAGTGGTCAAAGTTGTTTTCAAATGAAATGTGGGTTCCGCCTTATAAAGTCAAACAGAGTTCGTTCTTAATTCTGAGTCAGATGATAATAATATGCAATGCAAAAATTTAATTTAACAAAACATTTTAATTTTATTTTTGTACTAGAGGGCAACAGGCTGGTGAATAGAAAATGTCCTCCTTTAGTGATATAGAAATACTTTTGTTTCCTCCTTTATTTAAGAAACACTTTTTGAAACGAATCACTCTTTACCATTAGTAGCAGCCTGTTGATATAGTTGCATTTACTTTTGTTTTCTTCTAGATAGATTTTTTTTGAGTCGTCCTTGCAGATAGATATACAAGGCCAACAATGATGCATGGGAATGAAACGTCCTTCTCTTTTTTGCATGGCAGAAAACGTCGTGTGCATAAGAACTAAACGGACGACACGTCGTTGATATGTAGTACACACATTCTCAAAAAAAAAAA
>NW_021253787.1:0-549 GCF_002162155.2 Triticum dicoccoides
GTGAAATTGAAAATCACTACAAAATGAACTCTGAAAATGTTGAAAGTTGGCATGGTATCATCATTTCACCAGCATAGCATGTGCGAAAGAGTAGAGAGGGTCACGGCAAAAACTGGACGCACTTCGTGTACAAACAGTACAAACCCTTTCGGAGTATCAGGGTTTCGGATGAGAACTCATCTGTTACATGGGCACTTCAATGTTTTTTAAACTTATTTGAACTCCGGACTTATTTTGTGTTCAGTATGCAGCATTCAAAGCGACGTCATCAATTTCCAACATGTTCTGACATCATTTGTTGTTTTTCGGTCATTTACCTAATTGTTTAGAGAGCTAAATGACCGTGAAATTGAAATACACTACAAAATGAACTCTGAAAATGTTGAAAGTTGGCATGGTATCATCATTTCACCAGCATAGCATGTGCGAAAGAGTAGAGAGGGTCACGGCAAAAACTGGACGCACTTCGTGTACAAACTGTACAAACTCTTTCGGAGTATCAGGGTTTCGCACGAGAACTCATCTGTTACACGGGCACTTCAATGTTTT
>NW_021253788.1:0-914 GCF_002162155.2 Triticum dicoccoides
TATATATATATATGAAATAAGTAAGTAAATTTACGAAAATTTAAGAAGCAAAAATATAACCGATGTAAAAGACAAAAATATAGTCTAAGGAAGTTCTAGAACCTTCCTAAACCTGAAAGGAACTAGTTGGGCTGTCCCAAGTTGTACTTAACGGGGAACGTTGTTACGCGCTTTGTCGCTATTTGGTGACCTACACGCCAAATAGGATTTGCCCGCGGCTATGTCTTGGTTCGTGTGAGACTGACGGCTGCCTTGCCTCAAGTGGGGCATATGCTGGGTCGCCGATAGTGTTAGGTTCATTAGTTTCATTCGTTTTCCTCTTCATTTTTACCTTTGTTTACATTGTGAATAAATAGTAATATAGATTTCAGATATATTTTTCAAATGTTTATCATGCATTTAGATGTGTCAATGCATTGTAAAAAGTTTGTTCGTACAATTTAAAAAAAATTCTCATACCATTCAAAAGAAATGTTCGTGATATTTATTACAATGTTTATACATTAAAAAACCCACGTATTTTAAAAATAGTTTCATATCATTTAAAAATATGTTCATGAATATCGAAAAACTTCATTTTCGTGACAGTTTTAAAAAGTGTTCAGGCGTTCAAATATATGTTCATGAATTTTTGAAAAATGTTTATAAAATATAAAAAAATTGTTGGCATAGTTTGTAAAAAATGTTTCACATCATTAAAAAACTGTTCAATTTGTGTTTGAACAAATGTTTTACACATATTAAAAAAAACTCAAACATGTATTTCCAAAAATGTTTATACAATGTAAAAAATATGCATGCAATTTTAAAAGCATATATACAATTCAAAAAAGTGTTCAACGTGTATTAGAAAAATGTGTAACATGTATTGAAAAATGTTGAATGTGATAAGAAAACGTACAATATATATTAAA
>NW_021253789.1:0-2040 GCF_002162155.2 Triticum dicoccoides
AGACGGTGCCGAGTCCATGGGAGTGGACATCATTCATTTTGTGTTAAATAATGGATGAGAAATGTCTTAGTTCATGTGCTATATGAACCGAATTCCAATGTTGGAGACTTGTACTACAACATGTACACCTAGTTGAATCTATTGGTGCATATATGTGTACCTGGTACCTTGGGTTATAAATCACATTTGGGTTGTAACTCTAGTTATGTGCTTCATGTTCTTTATGTGTACTATCACAAGTAATGTTCACAGATTATTCATGATATTTTTGTACATAAAGGTGTGTAAGAACATAGTATTGAAACTAGTATTCACAAGTACTAGTTTTGAAATGCCAAGATGGATTTGAAAGTGGTGGGATGCATTGGCAATGGCTGGTGGTTGATGTGTTCTCTTCTGATTTGACAAAGATGTCCAGTACGCCTGAAGTTGGCTTCACATTTCTGGTGCAGATTTCATTAGATCAAAATTTTGTTCATGAACTTGCTTATTCATCATTTCTTTGAATTAGCTTTTCCTTGTTAAATCAGCTTCCCAAATATTCATGCCCTGTATATTTTTTTGTATATTATCTTGGAAAATCCATGATGTTACATCTACCATATATTAGCAGCTATGGTATTTATATGTGATGGATGAAGCTGAAAGTGTTTTATTTTTTAGGGGAAAAGCTGAAAGTGTTAGCATGAATCGATCAGGTACGGAGGTACATGATGTGTGTTCTTTCCGTTCCAAACTGGGCCAGCACGTTTCTTAAGCAGGTGATGACAGCTTTGCAGCAATACCATACTTACGTGGGGTGTTCTCTGCGAATTTTAAAGGATTGGACATTCTAGTCCCATCCTGTACCTACATACTTCATCCAATGGATGAGCTGTGCAGGGTGCAGCCGGAGCACTCCATGCATCGGAGTACTCGATACGCTCTCCCCGAGGCACCTGTGACGCGGACCTCCGCAACCACTTCGGTCGCTACGGGGACATGGCTGACATCTTCATTCCCACGTATCGCCTCACTGGCCAGCCCCGCTGCTGCGCCTTTGTCCAGTTCTCTAACCCCAGTGACACCTGCCGCGTCCTCGCCGACCCACGCCATGTCATCAACGGACGGGAGGTACCTATGTCAACCTCGTTTGCAATTTCTATTTTTCATGTGTATTGAATGACTGGATCGTACCAGTGCTGCTGCATAATTTTTGTTTTTGCTGGGACAATGCTGCTACATATTACTAGTGCGAATGCAGAGTCGATTTTTCGAGAGATATTAACAATGACTGGGACTTTTTATGGGCATTTTACGTGCACCAGAACTGATTCTTTTACTGGGTTTGTTTCAGAGAAAGCTGTGATAGCTCCCGGGTGCCCCTACACACTCAGGAACAGTAAATCCAAAAAAAAGGGAACAAAATTTTAAAAAATCTGAAACTTTGGGATTAAGACCTGCCTCTTTTGCTTTCTCTCTCTGTCGATATGGGATATCCATAAGAGGGTGATTAAGCGTTTGTTTGAGTGGCAACGCAGTTAAAGTAAGACAATATAAGTCATATTTTTTCCCTGTTAGAACGAGGATTTTACCAGCTGTTACTCTGCTAATTTGTTTCTTATGCTGTACTACAACGGACGAGATTTGCCTGCTCCCTTCCCATGCTCCCATCCGTGCTTCCGCCTATGTGGCTTGATTTGATTGGAAGAAAATAAGACCCGGCCCCACCCTTGAAAATCAGGGGGGGAGATGATTAGATTAGAAAAGAAAAAGGGAAAAGGATAGCCGTAGGATGAAGTGGGAGCACAGATGGGAGCATGGAAAGGGAGCAGGCAAGCCGGATCCTACTACAACATCATAATTATAGGCAAGTACATATATCTACATATATTCACGATTTTAAATCGTGGGGGAAATGGCCGCAATCGCCGCTGGGAAAATATGGCGCGATTTGCAGGCAAGTGAAAATAGGGGGAGATTGTGCAAGATTGCTGGAGATCGCGTCAGTTTAGGCTGAAATTTCCATGCCAAAAAAGTTGCTGTTATTTCCTTTTGAGC
>NW_021253790.1:0-2018 GCF_002162155.2 Triticum dicoccoides
GGGTATCTCTGAAAGTGTCTGTTGGGTTGGCACGAATCGAGATTGGGATTTTGTCACTCCGTGTAAACGGAGAGGTATCTCTGGGCCCACTCGGTAGGACATCATCATAATGTGCACAATGTGACCAAGGGGTTGATCACGGGATGATGTGTTACGGAACGAGTAAAGAGACTTGCCGGTAACGAGATTGAACAAGGTATCGGTATACCAACGATCGAATCTCGGGCAAGTACCATACCGCTAGACAAAGGGAATTGTATACGGGATCGATTGAGTCCTTGACATCGTGGTTCATCCGATGAGATCATCGTGGAACATGTGGGAGCCAACATGGGTATCCAGATCCCGCTGTTGGTTATTGACCGGAGAACATCTCGGTCATGTCTGCATGTCTCCCGAACCCGTAGGGTCTACACACTTAAGGTTCGATGACGCTAGGGTTATAAAGGAAGCTTGTATGTGGTTACCAAATGTTGTTCGGAGTCCCGGATGAGATCCCGGACGTCACGAGGAGTTCCGGAATGGTCCGGAGGTAAAGATTTATATATAGGAAGTCCTGTTTCGGCCATCGGGACAAGTTTCGGGGTCATCGGTATTGTACCGGGACCACCGGAAGGGTCCCGGGGGACCACCGGGTGGGGCCACCTGCCCCGGGGGCCACATGGGCTGTAGGGGGTGCGCCTTGGCCTACATGGGCCAAGGGCACCAGCCCTTAGAGGCCCATGCGCCAAGATAAAGGAAAAAGGGGAGAGTCCTAAAGGGGGAAGGCACCTCCGAGGTGCCTTGGGGAGGATGGACTCCTCCCCCCTCCTTAGCCGCACCCCTTCCTTGGAGGAGGGGGCAAGGCTGCGCCTCCCCCCTCTCCCCTGCCCCTATATATAGTGGAGGGGAGGGAGCGCATCCATACCTGAGCCCTTGGCGCCTCCCTCCCTCCCGTGACACCTCCTCCTCTCCCGTAGGTGCTTGGCGAAGCCCTGCAGGATTGCCACGCTCCTCCATCACCACCACGCCGTTGTGCTGCTGCTGGATGGAGTCTTCCTCAACCTCTCCCTCTCTCCTTGCTGGATCAAGGCGTGGGAGACATCGTCGAGCTGTACGTGTGTTGAACGCGGAGGTGCCGTCCGTTCGGCACTAGGATCATCGGTGATCTGAATCACGACGAGTACGACTCCATCAACCCCGTTCACTTGAACGCTTCCGCTTAGCGATCTACAAGGGTATGTAGATGCACTCTCCTTCTACTCGTTGCTGGTCTCTCCATAGATAGATCTTGGTGACGCGTAGGAAAATTTTGAATTTCTGCTACGTTCCCCAACAGTGGCATCAGAGCTAGGTCTACTGCGTAGATTCTTTGCACGAGTAGAACACAAAGTAGTTGTGGGCGTCGATATTGTTCAATATGCTTGCCGTTAATAGTCTTATCTTGATTCGGCGGCATCGTGGGATGAAGCGGCCCGGACCAACCTTACACGTACGCTTACGTGAGACCGGTTCCACCGACAAACATGCACTAGTTGCATAAGGTGGCTGGCGGGTGTCTGTCTCTCCCACTTTAGTCGGATCGGATTCGATGAAAAGGGTCCTTATGAAGGGTAAATAGCAATTGGCATATCACGTTGTGGTTCATGCGTAGGTAAGAAACGTTCTTGCTAGAAACCCATAGCAGCCACGTAAAACATGCAAACAACAATTAGAGGACGTCTAACTTGTTTTTGCAGGGTATGCTATGTGATGTGATATGGCCAAAAAGGATGTGATGAATGATATATGTGATGTATGAGATTGATCATGTTCCTGTAATAGGAATCACGACTTGCATGTCGATGAGTATGACAACCGGCAGGAGCCATAGGAGTTGTCTTTATTTATTTGTGACCTGCGTGTCAACTTAAACGTCATGTAATTACTTTACTTTATTGCTAACCGTTAGCCATAGTAGTAGAAGTAATAGTTGGCGAGGCAACTTCATGAAGACACGATGATGGAGATCATGATGATGGAGATCATGGTGTCATGCC
>NW_021253791.1:0-1007 GCF_002162155.2 Triticum dicoccoides
TTTATTTCGATTATAAGCATGTGGAGAATTTAGCACGGATTGCAATAAGGAAATACTATCAATCAAAGAGCAACTTTCATAATTAAATTCCTTTAAATCCAATATAGTGGGTTTAGCAACATCTAGATTTTTATTTCTTTCAATCCCACTTTCATCAATTTCATCATTAAAATCTAAATACTCCGAATTTTTAGAACGCCTTCTAGGTAAGGGAAGATCATATTCAGTTTCATCAAGATTCATATTGCAAAATAAAGATTTAATTGGAGACACATCAATAAATTTTAGATCTTCATCTTGATTTTCATAGATATTCAGTTTAGCGGCCATCTTATTGACTAAGGTGGCTTGCATATCCGAAATTTCAGCAGTCATCTTCTCTAGATGAGAAATCTAGGATCTTGTACCCTCAAATTCTTTAGACATATCATCAAGCTCTTTATTCATATAATTCATAAAACTTTTTTGTTCTTTAAGTTCGTTTCTAAAGAAATTATTATGCTCAAATTGCAAAACCATAAACTTCCTAACATTGTTTTTGATCTCCTCTAACCTTTTAAGGTGAAGATCACCAAATCTTGGTTGAGCCGTCACGACAAACAAGCAATCTAACACACAAGCAAACAAAAAGCAAGTAGACAAAAGAGGCAAACAGAGAGGGAGGATAGAGAGAGAGGGCGAATAAAACAGCAAGAGTGAATTGGGGGGAGAGGAAAACGAGAGGCAAATGGCAAATAATGTAATGCGAGAGATAGGGATTGTGATGGGCACTTGGTATATGACTTTTTGCGTAGACTCCCCGGCAACGGCGCCAGAAATCCTTCTTGCTACTTCTTGAGCTTGCGTTGGTTTTCCCCGAAGAGGAAGGGATGATGCAGCAGAGTAGAGTAAGTATTTCCCTCAGTTTTTGAGAACCAAGGTATCAATCCAGTAGGATCCCACGCTCAAGTCCCTCGTACCTGCACAAAGCGATAGCTACTCGCAACCAACGCAATTAGGGGTTGTCA
>NW_021253792.1:0-1338 GCF_002162155.2 Triticum dicoccoides
AATGTTCATGAATTTTTATAGAGAAAATAATAAAGTTCAAGATTTTTTGTTTGGTCAAAGAAAAGTTTCTGTAAAGAGTAAAAAGTTCATGAATTTTAATTCATGTTTTTCTGCTGTGTAAATAATTAATAGTGCTCTTTACGAAAGAAAACAAAAAGTTTAGATAGAATTAAGTATTTTAAGATCATGTTAAAGTGATTACTAAAATGAATATGATTATGTTATTTCTATGACCAATGTTGTTAATAACATGATCATGTTTTATTATTGAAATTTAGAGAGTAAAAGAGTACATAATTGTTTTTTGAATAGAATATTGTAAAGTTTCCGCTGCAAAGTAAAAGTTTTATCCTCCAATTAAATTGGAACCAACAGGAAAATTTAATTGGAAGAAATGTTCTTAGCAATGTTTTTTTCCCTGTGGGTGAAATAAGATGCAGATAGTTTCCGCGACGACAAAAGAAATATATTTGTTTTAAAGTTAAAGTGTGGTATTGTTATTTTCTGACCAACGTTGATGATAACAATGCTACAATTCTATGAGTCTTATGTTCAAAGTTTAAATCTCTGATAAATTTTGTATCAAAGTGGTCAATTTTCAGAGAACAGATAAAGATCAAGAAATGCTCTTAAACTAGAGAAATGTATATTTCTTGTTCCCGCTACAATAAAGTTGATGATGATGATTAATTCTTAGCAAAGTTGTTTAATAGAAATACTATCATCACATTGTTTATTAGTTATATGCATTATTTCCATTTCCCCCCAACCGTGATATGGAATTAATGTAGAAGGATGATGTTTATTCTAATTCTGCCACAACAGTGATTTATATAGAATATAAAAGAAAGTTTCAACAGTTTAATGTGCATTTCCTTTAACCAGACGAATGTAGGGTTATTTTTATGCCCATTATTGTAGATTATTGGCTAAGTTTTCTCAGACTAAAAGTTTCCATGCTTTCATTCGTGAAAGTGAATGCCTGGGTACTTGTGACCTGAAAGATGACCAAGAAAGGTCATAACGTGAGGGAGTATGTTCTCTCTAAAGAATGGCATCAAAAGAAAGAAATAGATCATTGAGAGTCTTGGTTGATGAATGTCTTTCATGTACTCTCTATGAAGAAGTTTTTTTTTCTAGTCAACATGATTTGATATGAAACAAGCAACATGCGTGTTTAATTTGACCAACGTCGGATTAAGCATGTGTGTAAAAGAGCATTTGGATTTATTCCTAAATTTGATGATTGAATATGCAGTAAAAAGAGCCAATTCTGGCATTCATATTCCCTTACAGGGAATTACCCGCATGGCGGGAAAAGATATTATGATAAAACCT
>NW_021253793.1:0-510 GCF_002162155.2 Triticum dicoccoides
CAACACCTATTTAATCTAGATGTGTTGTACTTTGTTGGTGTAAACTATTTTTGTTTGCTTTTGCATGCTTATTATATCATATTGCCTGTATTTCTATGATTTTTTATGAATTCATTTCTATATAACCATCCAATTATAATCACACATTATATGACTTCTGTTTTGATGCATATATTAATGTTGCTATGCAATTCTGTAGTTCGACATCCTTCCGTATTGAAACCCGAGAAGGATTTCATGAGCCAATTCCATTAGCACCCAAGCAACCGAATTCTTATTGGTGTCTATTACAATTTCGTGGCTGAATTGGAATTGAAACCAATTTAATACGGAGGTCTCGAATACAAACATAACGTTACACCCCATTAAGATGCCTGTATTGGGGCTCTGTATTGGATTTGGTATTTAAGACATATAGATTCAGTTGTTTGGAGGTAAACAGAACCAACAGAATGAAATCAAAGCAATACAGTCGTTGTATCTCCCGCATGGGAAGAGCCCTTCGAAGAT
>NW_021253794.1:0-1432 GCF_002162155.2 Triticum dicoccoides
GCGAGTACTGACAGGGGTTTTTGTTCTCAGATTTGGCCACCGGAGAGGATTGGTTCGATTGGTTCAAAGGAGTAGGACACGGGTAAATTGAATTCTTTTGCCATTAATTTACCTTTTGCCAATTTTCCCACAACCATCCAAGTCAGAGTATAAGCGACAGTTCATACGATGCAGCCAGGCCCTGCATTTGTTGGTGCATCTTGATGTCTACCATTTGATACTTCACAATTTTGGTCCTTGCCCCCCCCCCCCCGGAAGCCAACCCCGTTCAGCGAATCTATGGCATGATTCAATTGCTGTGTCTCATGTCGTAACTCATCCGCCTCAGTCTCGTCTTTCGTTGACGCTGGAGCACAACGAAGTAGTGTTCGGGGGCGCATCTCTGCGGAAATCCTTACAAGTATCCGAACCGGCTGTGGAGATTGGAAAAGGAAATCCCTAGATGCATCTCTGAAACAGTGACATTTTTTTCAGTCAATGAACTGAGACTAGCAGTTCATTTTTATTCTGTAGGGGGATCTTTCTTGGATGAAATTCTGAACACTATTCAAAGAAATAAGCAGCTAGCATTTGTTCAAGAATATACTAAGTCTGTGAACATTGTTTGTTTCTCTCTAGCAAGTTATTCTATAAATACTGAACACTATGCAAGGAAATCAGCAGCCGCCATTGTTCAAGAATGTACTAATTCTCTGAACATTGTTTTGTTTTTCTGTAGCAAGTTATTTCTATAAATACTGAACATTGCAAGGAAATCAGCAGCTTTCATTGTTAAGAGAATGAGCTAATTCTCTGAAAAACGTGTTGTTTTTCTGTAGCAAATTATTGTATGAATTCTGAACATCTGTGCAAAGAAACTGAGCTCTGAACATTATTCAAACAACAGAGATAGAGCACAATCTGTATATACATGAGCATTAAGCTAGAAGAATTCCTAATGTTACTGTATTCCTTGTGTTTTTGGTTTTTTTCTCTTCCATGCTGTAGCACAGAGACCATAAGTTTCATTGTTGTTGATTTTTGGTCAGTTACAAAGTCCAAACTATTTGTCAGATAAAGACAACTCATTTTTAGCAGTTCATAATATTGTCGCTGTTTAGGGTCTAGTGTTTCCCTCCTTGCTTTTGCATCACGACGCTTCACCCATGTTTTGACTATTTAAGTTGGTGTACAACTGTACATGGTATGTAAATATAATAGTCTGTTCTAACCTATTCTCTGCTTTTTTCCAGAGCGTGGGCTCCGAACATTCAGCAAAACAGGGACATTGTGAATTTACTAGATTGCGACAAGTCTACACAGGGAATAGGCCGAGTTTGCAATGAGCAGCTTGCAGAGCTACTATGGCCTGAGTTCTCAAAAAGGAGATGGCATGGATTTAAGTACATTAATGTCCTTGTACGACGGACGCCGAGACGAGCACGTGACACCA
>NW_021253795.1:0-441 GCF_002162155.2 Triticum dicoccoides
TCTCCGGAGCCCCGAACGGACTCCAGATCAACCCTCCCAAGATAGTTTAGGGCTTGGCGGCGGCTCCGTATCATAAAACCCGATGAATCCTTCTCCCTGATTTTTTTCTCCCCAAACACGAATACATGGAGTTAGAGTTGAGGTCGGTGGAGCGTCAGGGGGCCCATGAGGCAGGGGGCGCGCCCACGGGGTAGGGCACGCCCCCACCCTCGTGGACAGGGTGTGGGCCCCCTGACGTGGATCTTTCTTCCAGTATTTTTGATATATTCCAAAAATAATCTCCGTTGATTTTCAGGTCATTTCGAGAACTTTTATTTCTGCACAAAAATAACACCATGGCAATTCTGTTGAAAACAACGTCAGTCTGGGTTAGTTCCATTCAAATCATGCAAGTTAGAGTCCAAAACAAGGGCAAAAGTGTTTGGAAAAGTAGATATGACG
>NW_021253796.1:0-404 GCF_002162155.2 Triticum dicoccoides
AATCTTTTGGAAATAATATCCATTGATGGCACCTCAAAGTATCCAAGAAATGCCTTTACCCATGACGGGGATTCCTCGACTCGCTTTAAAAGCTTGGTTTTCAGATTAATTTTCGTTTTCTTCCTATGCTGGTAGCTCTTCATTATTATCTTTTCATAAGCACCTTCAATAGCTTCTTCACTTGCTTCGTGACCAGCATACTGTTGAACTAGGAAGTCTTTTGCACTTCTGATCTCTTCTTCAGATGCATCACGGTCAACACCAAGAAGCTTGTAGGGATCCCGCTCACGGTATCTTCGGAAGACCGGAGCATACTCTGCAGAGATACACATACACTTTGCTCATAAGGTCCTCAGATAAACACAAAGGATGGAGCATATGACTCTGGGCATTCTTATCAATGA
>NW_021253797.1:0-1119 GCF_002162155.2 Triticum dicoccoides
GGATAGGATCCGAGAAGCAACGCCTGAGTTGAGAGACGTGGAAGACATCATGAACTCGAGAAAGATGTGGGGGTAGTTCCAATTGGTAGGCAACCTCTCCTCGTTTAGCGAGAATGCGAAAGGGACCAATGTAACGAGGAGCCAACTTGCCCTTGATACCGAAACGATGGGTACCCTTCAAAGGAGTAACCCGAAGGTAAGCTTGGTCGCCAATTTCATAAGTCATATCCTTATGATGACGATCGTACTGGCTTTTCTGACGAGACTGGGCTGTTTTCAAATTCTCACGAATGATGCGAACTTGCTCTTCTGCCTCCTGGATCATGTCCGGTCCAAAGAATTGTCTTTCACCGGTTTCTGACCAGTTCAAAGGTGTTCGACATCTTCGTCCATAGAGAACCTCAAAAGGAGCTTTCTTGAGGCTGGATTGATAGCTATTGTTATAAGCGAACTCGGCGAAAGGAAGACATTTCTCCCAATCCATACCGAATGAGATAACGCAAGCTCTGAGCATGTCTTCGAGAATTTGATTGACCCGTTCCACCTGACCACTTGATTGAGGGTGGAAAGCGGTACTGAAAGAAAGATGGGTTCCCATGGCAGTTTGGAAACTCTCCCAGAAATGAGAAGTGAAAAGACTGCCACGGTCTGAATTGATCTCTAGTGGAACACCATGAAGTGACACTATTCGAGAAATATATAAGTCGGCAAGCTGACTAGCAGTGATACTCTCTCGAACAGGAAGGAAGTGAGCCACTTTGGAGAGACGATCAATGACTACGAAGATAGCGTTATTCCCTTTCTTGGTCCTGGGAAAGCCGGTGATGAAGTCCATACCAACTTTATCCCATTTCCATTCAGGAATAGCTAAAGGCTGAAGGGTGCCAGCAGGTCTTTGATGCTCTGCCTTAACGCGACGACAAACGTCACATTTAGCAATGAACTCAGCGATTTCTCTCTTCATCCTAGTCCACCAGAACCTCTGGCGTAGGTCCTGATACATCTTAGTACTACCGGGATGAATCGTGAGAGGAGATTCATGCGCCTCCTTAAGAATCAACTGCCGAAGATGTTGCTTCTTGGGAACCACCAAGCGATTCTCAAAGAAAACAACACCTC
>NW_021253798.1:0-3692 GCF_002162155.2 Triticum dicoccoides
CGTACGTACTGTCGGGCAATTCCTTGTACTTTAGAAGCATCTTCTTTAACATTATCAGCAACTTTTCAAATCCCTTGTCAGATACACCATTCTCTGCCTTCCATTGTAGCAATTCCAGTGTGGTACCTAGCTTTTTCTTGTCATCTTCACAATTTGGGTACGACAATTTCTTGTGATCCTCTAACATGCGCTGCAACTTCAGCCTCTCCTTTTCACTTGCGTAGTTTCTCTTTGCATCAGCAATGGCCATACCAAGATCATCAGCGGGCTCATCTGATGTCTGTTCTTCAGCTTCTTCTCGCATTGCTAGCTCAGCTTCTTCCCACATTGTTGTATCATCGTATTCACGGAACCCATGATCAGGATAGCTATCGTCATCCTCTTCTTCTTCATTCTCTTCCACTAAGACCCCTCTTTCTCCGTGCTTGGTCCAACAGTTATAGCAGGACATGAAACTGGACTCAAACAAGTGGACGTGAATGGTTTTTGAATTAGACTAATTTCAATCATTCTTACAGTCAACACATGGATAACACATAAAACCATCCGCCTGCTTGTTTGCCTCAGACGCAAGCAGAAAAGTAGGTCTGCCATTAATGAACTGTGGAGAGCATGGGTCATCATACATCCATTGTCGGCTCATCTTCATTACACAACACCGAAAAGACCAAATTAATAGAAGTTCATACATAAACTTCATACAAACTTATTCTCATAAAACAACATACACACTCTCTAGCTAAAGCATTTAAATGCAACAACAAATGAGATCAAGATCGCAACTAAGGTAACAATTGGTCCAATAGCATAATGATACCAAGCCTCACTATCAATGGCATATTTTCTAATCTTTCTAATCTTTAAGCGCAGCATACAACTCAAGTTTCATCTTCTCTTCTTCAATTATTTTCAAATTTTCTTTCAAATACTCGTTTTCTTTTTCAACTAAATTGAACCTCTCGACAAGAGGGTCAGTTGGAATTTCTGGTTCACATACCTCCCTGATAAAAATATCTATGTCAACTTGATGGGCATAATTTGTCATAAACACGAAATGCAACAAATACTTATAAAAGACAATATACCACACATCCGAATCATCAACCGGACGAGGCCGACGGGGACGGATATCAAAACCATGCCACTATGTATAACAAACAACGTACGGGTAAGAAAATTATATAAGTAACTATCTAAATCACCCAAACATGATTTTGTTTTTATAAAAAAGATAAGAACAAGAGGCTCACCAAGGTGGTGCCGGCGATGGGACGGTGCGGGCGATCAACGGTGGTTAGGACGGGGACGGGAAGGCACTAAGTAAACCACACCTACATATGCAAACTAAGAAGTTAATTTGAGCTCAAATTGCATATAAATCACATAAACCACTACATATAAATACTCTCAAACTAAAGCCCACAAATCACTATAGTTATAGAGCATTGCAAGAGCTAATCTAGCAATCAGAGATGAAAGGACAAAGTTGCTAACCTTTGTGGACACTTGGATGGATGGGGTGCCTTCAAATCTTGACAAATTTTTGCAAAAATGGAGGATGAGCTCGAGCAAGAGGGGAAGAACAGAGGAGAGGAAAGGGGAAGAACAGAGAGCTCGTGGGCTGGATGAAGGGTTTATATAGGAGCATCTTTAGCCCCGGTTCGCGACACAAACCGGGACTAAAGGTGAGCCTCTAGTACATGTTCGTGACACGAACAGGGACTAAAGGGGCGGTGGCAGGTTGCTCGTGGGGCCCCAGCCTGACACCAACCTGCCACCACCCCTTTAGTCCCGGTTCGTGTCACGAACCGGTACTAAAGGTCCAACACAAACCGGGACTAATGATTCCCGCCCCCTAGCCATTGGAACCGGCACTAATGGTTACATTAGTACCGGTCCGTTTCGAAACCGGGACTAATGGGGCTCACGTAAAGTCGTTTTTCTACTAGTGCTTGGTGGTGCACTACAATGGTGCTTTGGTTATACAGTTTTTAACTAAGTGAAATGTTCTGCAAAACAAAACATTTTATTTTTTAAAAGTTTAATGAGATACGACAAATATTGGATATACATTGGTGCATTTTCTATTATTATTGCAAAGGGGAATACTAATTTACATCTGAGTTCTGTGCCAAGTATTGGTGCGAAAGGGGAATACCAGTTTACGCCAGAGTTCTGTGCATTTTCTATTATTGTGAAAAGTTAAATTTTATTTTCCTAATTAAGTACTTCTTCCTAAACATGTTGATGCTCACTATGGACCGAAATATATTAATTTGCGGGCTTAAAAATCCAAATCTATAATAGATGGGCTATTTGCTATTATATATAGATCCACAAAATTGTTTTTACAATGCTTTTGAGTAGCGCATAAATGCAAGTGTTTAATAATGAAGATGTAAAGGTATGTACAGAACATATTTATATTAAAATAATTCTAAAGATTGATATGATTTTAAATATTTTTAAAATACCGTGTTCCATGGACTCGGGAGACAAAATAGGCACTGGTATATACAAAGTATATTCATGCTTCATGTTCTCATGGGACCTTCCAAATTGAACTGGATACGTCTTCTACAACATGAGTTTACTTTTAAAACATGGATGCAGTCTAATTTCTTGAAGTGAAGACTTGAAAAGTAAGCCCAAAAAAAATGTGATAAAAAATTCAATGCAAAACTCTTTTTAAACTAGCCTACAAAATTTGTCGGCATTGCCAATATATTGACGTCAGGTTCTTGTCCCAACCCTAGAACATGCGCGAGTGAAATTTTGCCTCCTAGCCGCCAACGTTGATCAGCCACCTCTCGCCTTCTATCCACCCACATGGCCCCCACCTTCCCATTCCTAGACACTAAGTTTGCTCCCCCGCCCACAAACAATGCCACTCAACATCCTGACCATAAGCATGTAGCATCATGGTGGCTTCTTCGCCACCCGTCTGGCAGCTCCTCCACACTGGCGAAGTTTGGCACATACGTCGTTCCCTCGAGGTCTGGTCGCTCCACCACACCCAGAAATTCCAAAAACTCCTCTGTGTTTTCGGACAACTTTCCCTCTCTAGAGGCTCGATACCAAAGACTTGATCATGGCCTCAAAATCCTCCATTGAGTAAAATCTCCAACTGGAGGAGCTTGAGCGCAAAACTGGAGCATGAGGGCGACGAGTCCATGGCGGAACACCTAACAATATAGGCCCATATGGCCTTGTACCATGCCAAGTTCACCACTCATGAGGAATGCACTATTGACAAGTACCAAAAACTCGAGGCCTCCTTGGCCTCGTGTCGTGCTACAATCACACACATGAGCAGCGTGCCGCCTTTAAGGCACAATGAAGGGCCCACAAGGAGGCCTTCATTGAGTTACGGGAAGACATCGATACCGAGGAGGTGGAAGAGGAGGAGAGTAAGGAGGCCAACAAGCAGGCGGAATAAGGCTCGACATCTCCTCTCTCGCGACCGCGTCACCCCTCGCGGGCGACCGGACGCGCCTCTGGCCCTTCTCCTTGAGCCCTCCCCCACCCCCTTACCCTCTACCGTCGCCATCGTTTGTCGTCGGGCAAAGGCCAGGGCTGCTCCGGCGCCAGTGCCCCCCCCCCCCGGCATTTCTCCTCTCAGAGACGTCCCAGTGCGGGGCAGCGCGACTTTGAGGGGTTATCCCAGGTGGCAGCGGTGCGGCACGACGGTA
>NW_021253799.1:0-1804 GCF_002162155.2 Triticum dicoccoides
AAAATTGCCTTCTGAGACAACGAACATAATGTTGAAGGCTCGATTTAAGTTTAGTGCATTGATGTAATGGTGTTCCAAGGATGAAGGACATAGATAGCATGGTCAAGCTTCAGCATGACGATGATGGTTTAGACAATCGAGTGAGAATGACATGATCAAGTACAAAATCGTAAGAAACAAAGATTACTAAGAGTTGTTAAATCGTAGTGAGGTCTCAATTAACTTTTCGGTGTCCTCGAGTGATTTACCACTCAGAACCCTAGGGCAAAATTGGAATCAGTAAGAATAAATAGCTGATGAACTCATAAGAAGTTATGTAGTTCCGTGATATTCTCAAGATACCGAGGGTAATACTCGAAGGCATATCAGAATAGAGGTTGAAGTGGCATATTTATCCGCAGAAGGCAAGTACTTCAACTTGTCCGAGAATAGGATCAAAGATGATCAATTATGGTCGGAACCACGGTTGCAAAGGATCAATTCACAGATACCAGATGATAGTTAACAAGAAACTTCCATGATAGGATCTACATCATGTCCACGGGCATGAACACAAAGTTCAAGGTCGACTCCCACTTCTTTAATGCATAACCTTCCATTCACTCCTCGCCTTCAACGAAGTTGTGGTATTGAAATTTTATCTGACATATATAACACTAGTAGAGTATGACCCGTAGTAGTTTCAGGGTTCACATGAATTAGAGAAAGGAATAGGTTCAACCCATCGAGGCCTCTTAGGAACATATACCACAAACTTCAGGGGTAAATTACACAAGCTCGAAAGCAGAGCATGTTTGACAAAGCAGAGGATACAATTTACCAAAGGCATTATGTATCCGAGAAAAGACTCATAGAGTTATTGAATATGAAGGACATCGTCGGATAAAATCCAATAAAGGATCTCGTGGTCCATAAGGGATCTGATGTGAGCATCAATACTCAACCGGAAGAAGAAAGAAAGCAAGGAGATCAGATTATCGAAACAGCTAACTAATTCAAAGCTCAAATGCAAAGGAATTATGAGCTTCAAATCAAGGGATTAGAAGCAAACACTCTGGTTAAGGATGGATAAGTTTATAGACTTAGGTGTATAATCGACGACCATTTGATTGGTCGAGAACCAGCTCCTGGTCAAAATGACGTCTGAGCCAGGAGGATAAATTTGAGGATTCGACTGAGGATCGCTAGCAATACCAACATATTGAATCAAGGAGCTCGAAATTACAATAACAAAGGATACTAATGAATATTGCTAGTCATATGGAACGCAACCATAATGTAAGCAGACAAGTATTTGCAGAGCAATAGTAGCCAGAGGATTACTAGAAGATCAGATAACATCTCAATGTATCTTGTGAATCATATGAACAACGGGGGAAGAACGGATACTCAGTAAATGCGAGGAATTATTCATAGGGGGTATTCATGAGGCAATAACTGTAGAGCACTAAGCTCAAAGGATTCTTGGAACAACGGAGAGTAGTTCGGGGCATCTTGTAATAATAAGATCAATGGGATTGAATGTAGACAAGTGTATGCAGTTATCCATACGGATATAATAGTGGTAGGGAATTTGCAAAAGCGGTGGGCACAAGCGTCTCGGGAAAACATCGAATAGCGTCTTCGAAACGTTCTGGTGCACCTAGTAATCATCTGGAGTGAGGGGCTCTCCGGGAAGAAGTAATTACGAGAACCTAGAGTTAGAGTTAGAAAAATTCATTTTAACCTGAGTAGAAGAGAGATCAAAGTCCCAGAGTATAGACGAGGAAAAAAATATCCTAATACCACCGAATGGTGACGTGGG
>NW_021253800.1:0-2403 GCF_002162155.2 Triticum dicoccoides
ACGGTGCTCTGTGGTCGGCCTCCGGTGCGTGTGGCTCTGCTTCTGCTGTCCCCCCACGGTGGCTGGGCGCCCTGGTCTGGGTTCATGTGGAACCGCTCTGCCGGCTGCCGGTGCGGCTCCCGTCAAGGGTTGGGGCCCTTTGCGGCGGCAAAGACATATCTGGTGTTCCTCTTGTCTGCCCATGCGATTGTTGTCAGCGGCACATTCCATGTCCGGAGTTGCCTTCCTCCTGTAGCCTTAGTTTGGTTACTTGTTTCACATTGCGGTGGTCGCTGGCAACACTGTGTTGTTGCCTTTTGAGCCGTTCCTCTTAGCGCTATGTATCTCTGCTCCGCTTTGTTTTCTTTTCATTGTAATGTGGTTCTATGTAATCTTGGCCGGTTGATGGCTTTGTTAATTCAAAGCCGGGCTAGGTTCAAGCCTCCACTCGGGCTCGGCTGATGCCTTTTCTCTAAAAAAACAAATTTATAGAAAGAAGTATCAACATTCATAATGCCAAATCATTGTTAGATTCATTATGAAATGTGGTTTCATAGATATACGTTTGTTATTGTCGATAATGATAATTAAATTTATTTGTCAAACTTTGTAAAGTTTGACTGGACACAAATCTAATACGGGAAGTTAGAAGGACGGTAGGAAGTAAGCCTGGCGCACTTACTTGTGACTCAGAAAGGGTCTCGCCGGCTTTGCGCCGTTCCAAATCCCAACGTCCCGCCTATAAATAGCACCTCCATCGCCTCTCGTCTCCTCATCTCCTCCTCCTCTTCTCTCTCTCTTCCTCCCCTCATGGCTTCTGCTCCGAAGGTCACCGCCGTGATGGTCGCGCTTATCGCCCTGCTGGCCCTGAGCGTGGCGCAACAGCCGGATGGAATCAGCTGCCGGGGAATGTGCGCCAACTGCCCCCCGGGCCTCATCCACGCGATCTTATGCGTGCCACGAACCATAGACTGCGAGAACAGCTGCATCATCCGCTGCCAGACCAGCTGCGACGCCTCCTGCCGCGAAAGCTGCCCCGCGGGCGACACGGTTTCGGCATGCCAGACCAGGTGTGCGGCCGAGAGGGAGCCCTGCCTGCGCCAATGCATCGACCCCTCTCGTCCCTAATAGTTACTCTTACTTGTATGGAAAACCAGCTCGATCGCTGTGAGCCTGGGAGGCGAGCGAACAGCGAACGGTGTGGATTTGTGTACGTATTGTGTTGCAATGTCATGGTACGAGGAAGCGCTGCTTTTTACTTGGTGTGTAGTCTTGTGTCGTGTGTCCTGTGCTGTAAAGTATATTTACTATCCAATTCCTGATTCATAAATGTCTACGCTGGTGGCTGGTCGATCCGTTGGTTGGCTTATTTATTCTAACAAGGTTCATCAAACATTGGCTAATCCCCATGACATGACTACGGGTCCTCATCCCCTCTTTTTGCGAGGAAGGTCCTCATCCCCATTGACAGAGGCGGAGCTAAAACTTCTGTGAAGCCTGGGCGTGTTTGAGCCTAAGCATCTAATTTAGAAATAAAAAATTATGTGTTTACAATTACATACACATCATATAATAGGCATGTATTTATTTGCGCAGGCGGCGAGTTATGCAATCGCAGTTCACCGCCACATGCCGTCGCGCCCCTGCTCCGAAAGGCGCCTGAGGAGCAATGCCGGGCACTGCGAACCAATCAACCAATTACCCAGGACGAGATGCATGGCGGTGGGTGCTCCCTTTCCAACTCCGCATGGAGCCGCCCCCGCACGTCGACGGCAACCGGGAGAGGGAAAGGGGAGCTCGCGTCTCATCGAGGCAATCCATGAATCGACATTTCCGCTGCAACAACCACTGCCACTGCATCAACTTGCCGGCCGAATAAAGCCTCAAGTCACCCAAATCGCATCAGGAACGGATCCCCGGCAACCTCGACGGAGCTAGCCGGCGGCAGCAGCGATGAGAGCACACGGAGGAAGCGCCGAAAAAAGGACAACGTTGGGGCGTTTTCTATGGAGACAATAAGACCACAACATTTAACTAAAAAGACTATGTGCATCCCTAATTTGTGCAGAGGAAGGGATAAATGAATTTCTCTCCTGACATTTAATATTTAACTATCTAAACTAAACCCCAAAAAAAAAGTTGGCCCCGTGAAGTTGGAACGATCTCCAATCACCAATTCTCATTGCCCTGGCCTCAAATCTTATATTTACTAATTGGAGGCATCATTAGAGACTCCACGTTAATCCTATATAATATAACTAACTATAATAACCATTGGATATTAGTTGTACGTCCAAGATTATGCATGGTGTTGATGGATTCAGAACAGAGGAAATGGTGGCCACCGGAACCGACGAGGGAGGAGAGGAGAAGAACGCCTGCTAGGTTGGTCGAGCCATCGATCAGGAAAAAAAAGGTCAGTTT
>NW_021253801.1:0-676 GCF_002162155.2 Triticum dicoccoides
TAAACTGCGAGGAAATAAGTCATTATGTTTCATGGCTTGAGGATCTTCATACTGTCAAGACAAATTTTCTTCCTGCACTTAGAAATGTTAGTACTCAAAACGTGCGACCAATAGTGATGGTATTGAACTATGGTCACATCTATTTAGGAATGATGGTAAGATATTTACTATTTGTCCTCAGTGCATATTTTGCATACATATTTTTTTGCTAAACTTTCACTGCTAAGTATATTAATTAAGTACTATACGATGTTCTTCAACAGGGACTCCCGATGACAGTTGTGCCTCAGGGGATCGAGACTAAAGGTCAGATGCCAATTGTTAGCTTACGGCCAAGAGATCCTGCATTGCACATGAATGCATTCAAGATTTCTAGAAGCGATGAATGCTTAATAGTGAAAGATTGGAGGAAAATTATTAATGATCGCAGAGAAGTACTAGGGAGCAGCAATGAGAAGTGCAGCCCACGTTTAGGAGACAGGTTCATCGGCATGCTCCAGTATGATCAATCAGGAGAGCTATACATGTTCTATGCTATTTTACCAGAGAGAGAGTAGCTAGCAGGAGTGATTTAGCTAGTTCTTCATGCTGCTCTTAATTAGTACTTGTCCTTTCATGTCCGTGTTCTTCGTTCTGAACTTAAGTGATTTGCTTTTGTGGTGTTATATATGAACGC
>NW_021253802.1:0-1158 GCF_002162155.2 Triticum dicoccoides
AATGAATGGGAAGGAAGTGACTGAGTGTCATTATGACTACATGTATGTAAGTATTAAAAAGTTGCTAGTACGAGGAAACATCATTAATTTTTGCCTCGATTACTGTTGGTGGCCTTATATTGATGCAAAATGTATTTTTGATAGTGGCCTTGTATAAGGGAATGGAGAGAGTACTTCATTTCTTATTGGATTGATGGCATTGCACTAATTCCCCATAGGATTCATCATTAGAATGGCCCCTGTATCACCTGGTCATTTCACTAATTCATAACTTTTTGATCTTTTCAATGTTCCGGCTTATATTGAGTAGATTATATGGGAACTTGTTGTGTATTCTCTGTGGAGCAAGATACGAAACGGAAATGTAATTAGGAGAAGAATGCATACTGCTGGTGGCCATATTGCTGCTTTGTTGCATTGATGATCAGGTTGCTATACATACAATTTTCCTGCTCCTATTATCTACTGTCTAACTATCTTACACTACCCAGGCAAAGTACTCAAAACAGAGGACATCATCAGGGCCTCTGCATGCATGTTCTTGAGAAGCTACAGACAGCAAATCAGCTGGCTGGCTCCGACAGTAGGCATCGCACAGCCAGTGTAGTGGCAAGGCGTCACCATGGAGCTCAGCAATGCACTCTTGACCTCAGCAGATGCATTTCTCCTGACCAAGCACATGACATACTCCATCACTGCCGCATCACAAGGCAATGTGATCTTGCCATCGCTTCTAAAACCAAACTCCTCCTGCGATATCCTGAGGAGCTCGCTGAACACCGTCATGCTGAGGTACTCCAACAGTACTTCGAAACGCCTCCCGTCACTCGTGTACATGACACAGCGACCCTTGGGTGGTACAGAACTGCAGCAGTCTTGATCTATTTTGGCTGAAACGGTGAGCCTCTTCCTCCCGAGTGCTTCCACCCTCTGCCACTTCTTTGCCAGTTGAGAAAGTCTCTTGGCGCCGACCATGGTTGGTTTCTCGGCCTTTGTGTTTTCAGCTGGAAATCTGAAGAAGTGGGATGGATGTTGCAATGCTCAGTTGGTGGTGGTTGTGCTGATGAATAAGTGATGGCGTTGAGCTCGCCGCATGCTGAATTTATAGGCGAGGGGAAGGGCGAGAATAGCTGGCAGGGGACAAGGCCATGGGATCAG
>NW_021253803.1:0-1121 GCF_002162155.2 Triticum dicoccoides
TTTCAGGATTTCCGGCGATGAGCTTTCAGGGGGAGGAGACGTTCCCCTCGACGACGAGGCGCCTACGCTGACTTCTTAAATCTCAAGATGATATGTCGGCTCCTTCTCTCGAAGGTGCTCATAGGGGTAGGGTGTGCATTTATGCATTTATAGAAATGAGTATATGCGCGTACGTATGAACGCTTGCGTCTGTACTGTGTTAAAAAAATATTCAGGAATAGTAGCTAGATGCCGTTCCCCAGGGGGCAATCCCAACAAACCCTCTATCTCACGTTGGTTTCTCGTTGCACGAATCATGACACAGGGCGAAGACACATTAGATTCTCAAACCCTTTTTGATGTGCTAAAAAAGCTAGCGAACCATGTACATTTCAAAAATCTCTCGTTTTCTATCTATCTGGCAAAACAATGTTTTTTCTCAGTTAGGTACATGGCAATTTTACATAGAATTTTTTGATAAGAACATAACGTTTTTAATAATCAGTAACATGGTAGTTTTATTTAAGAGATGTCATTTTTAATTTTAAGAGATGGGATTTTTTAAGAGATGGCATTTTTATAGTAAGAGATGTCAAGATATGGCATTTTTATTTAAGAGATGACATTTGTTTTGTGATGCTAAAATGCCATCTCTTCAAAAGATGACATTTTTAATTAAGAGATGGCTTTTTTTTATTAAGAAATGATATTTTTTTACTTAAGAGATGGCATTTTTATTATTAAGAGATGACATTTTTTATGTGATGCTTTTTTAATGTTTGATAGGATGGCATTTTTCCTGTAGAGGATGACAATTTTATAAGATCTCTCAGTTTTTTGTAAAAAGTTTTAGCTTGGTAGAATAAATATTTTTAACTGGGCGTTTTAGAGCATCTCCAATAGATGGTCCAAAATTTGGCGGTCCAAAACCAGAGATGTAAAATATGGACCGCCAAATGATGCGTTTTGTAGCTTCGAAAAATTCTCAACTCTAACAGATGGTCCAAATCGGAGATGTAAAAGAGCGTCTCCAACAGATGGTCCAAAACAAGATGTAAAAAACCGGCCAGCAGCCGAACACCTTGAGCGTGGGTGGAATAAGATGTCCACCAAGTGGATTGGCTGCTGCGGAAGGCTGCGGT
>NW_021253804.1:0-480 GCF_002162155.2 Triticum dicoccoides
CACCCAGGCTCCCGTTCTTTCTCTAATTTGTGCAGCATCATTTATGTTGCAAAAGTCTTTCCGCAACATCATCTATGTTGCACAAAAGTAAAGACAAAAAAAAACTGCAACACTTGAATGTTTCAGCAACATGAACTCGGTTGCAAAGAGGATTCTGCAACACTGACTTTGTTGCAATAATGGGGACATGTTAGACCGGTGGTTGGACTAGATCTCACGGCTGCTGTGGGGGCGGATCTTTTCGGATTATCCGCTGGCGGACGCGTAGGGCTGCCCAGAAAGAAAAAGAAAACTCGATCACAAAAAAACATCACACAGGTACAAATCCCACACTTATCTCTTTTCATTTTTGAGCGCCACCTATCACTTTCCTAAGAGCATCTATAGTCGGGCGCCTTAAACCTGCCTCATACGCCCCAGTGGATCACTTGGTCACTATCCGATCCCAAAATTTTGACCCAGACGGGCGCCTCAAACGGG
>NW_021253805.1:0-2403 GCF_002162155.2 Triticum dicoccoides
ACGGTGCTCTGTGGTCGGCCTCCGGTGCGTGTGGCTCTGCTTCTGCTGTCCCCCCACGGTGGCTGGGCGCCCTGGTCTGGGTTCATGTGGAACCGCTCTGCCGGCTGCCGGTGCGGCTCCCGTCAAGGGTTGGGGCCCTTTGCGGCGGCAAAGACATATCTGGTGTTCCTCTTGTCTGCCCATGCGATTGTTGTCAGCGGCACATTCCATGTCCGGAGTTGCCTTCCTCCTGTAGCCTTAGTTTGGTTACTTGTTTCACATTGCGGTGGTCGCTGGCAACACTGTGTTGTTGCCTTTTGAGCCGTTCCTCTTAGCGCTATGTATCTCTGCTCCGCTTTGTTTTCTTTTCATTGTAATGTGGTTCTATGTAATCTTGGCCGGTTGATGGCTTTGTTAATTCAAAGCCGGGCTAGGTTCAAGCCTCCACTCGGGCTCGGCTGATGCCTTTTCTCTAAAAAAACAAATTTATAGAAAGAAGTATCAACATTCATAATGCCAAATCATTGTTAGATTCATTATGAAATGTGGTTTCATAGATATACGTTTGTTATTGTCGATAATGATAATTAAATTTATTTGTCAAACTTTGTAAAGTTTGACTGGACACAAATCTAATACGGGAAGTTAGAAGGACGGTAGGAAGTAAGCCTGGCGCACTTACTTGTGACTCAGAAAGGGTCTCGCCGGCTTTGCGCCGTTCCAAATCCCAACGTCCCGCCTATAAATAGCACCTCCATCGCCTCTCGTCTCCTCATCTCCTCCTCCTCTTCTCTCTCTCTTCCTCCCCTCATGGCTTCTGCTCCGAAGGTCACCGCCGTGATGGTCGCGCTTATCGCCCTGCTGGCCCTGAGCGTGGCGCAACAGCCGGATGGAATCAGCTGCCGGGGAATGTGCGCCAACTGCCCCCCGGGCCTCATCCACGCGATCTTATGCGTGCCACGAACCATAGACTGCGAGAACAGCTGCATCATCCGCTGCCAGACCAGCTGCGACGCCTCCTGCCGCGAAAGCTGCCCCGCGGGCGACACGGTTTCGGCATGCCAGACCAGGTGTGCGGCCGAGAGGGAGCCCTGCCTGCGCCAATGCATCGACCCCTCTCGTCCCTAATAGTTACTCTTACTTGTATGGAAAACCAGCTCGATCGCTGTGAGCCTGGGAGGCGAGCGAACAGCGAACGGTGTGGATTTGTGTACGTATTGTGTTGCAATGTCATGGTACGAGGAAGCGCTGCTTTTTACTTGGTGTGTAGTCTTGTGTCGTGTGTCCTGTGCTGTAAAGTATATTTACTATCCAATTCCTGATTCATAAATGTCTACGCTGGTGGCTGGTCGATCCGTTGGTTGGCTTATTTATTCTAACAAGGTTCATCAAACATTGGCTAATCCCCATGACATGACTACGGGTCCTCATCCCCTCTTTTTGCGAGGAAGGTCCTCATCCCCATTGACAGAGGCGGAGCTAAAACTTCTGTGAAGCCTGGGCGTGTTTGAGCCTAAGCATCTAATTTAGAAATAAAAAATTATGTGTTTACAATTACATACACATCATATAATAGGCATGTATTTATTTGCGCAGGCGGCGGGTTATGCAATCGCAGTTCACCGCCACATGCCGTCGCGCCCCTGCTCCGAAAGGCGCCTGAGGAGCAATGCCGGGCACTGCGAACCAATCAACCAATTACCCAGGACGAGATGCATGGCGGTGGGTGCTCCCTTTCCAACTCCGCATGGAGCCGTCCCCGCACGTCGACGGCAACCGGGAGAGGGAAAGGGGAGCTCGCGTCTCATCGAGGCAATCCATGAATCGACATTTCCGCTGCAACAACCACTGCCACTGCATCAACTTGCCGGCCGAATAAAGCCTCAAGTCACCCAAATCGCATCAGGAACGGATCCCCGGCAACCTCGACGGAGCTAGCCGGCGGCAGCAGCGATGAGAGCACACGGAGGAAGCGCCGAAAAAAGGACAACGTTGGGGCGTTTTCTATGGAGACAATAAGACCACAACATTTAACTAAAAAGACTATGTGCATCCCTAATTTGTGCAGAGGAAGGGATAAATGAATTTCTCTCCTGACATTTAATATTTAACTATCTAAACTAAACCCCAAAAAAAAAGTTGGCCCCGTGAAGTTGGAACGATCTCCAATCACCAATTCTCATTGCCCTGGCCTCAAATCTTATATTTACTAATTGGAGGCATCATTAGAGACTCCACGTTAATCCTATATAATATAACTAACTATAATAACCATTGGATATTAGTTGTACGTCCAAGATTATGCATGGTGTTGATGGATTCAGAACAGAGGAAATGGTGGCCACCGGAACCGACGAGGGAGGAGAGGAGAAGAACGCCTGCTAGGTTGGTCGAGCCATCGATCAGGAAAAAAAAGGTCAGTTT
>NW_021253806.1:0-403 GCF_002162155.2 Triticum dicoccoides
CCTTACCATCTTTTCCGGGGAGGGGAGGAAAGGGGAGAGAGGAGGGAAGGAAGGGGGAGGTCGAATTGCCTCCCCTTCCTTCTCTCTTCCCCTTTTCCTTTCCCCTTCCTATTCGTCCAGCAAGGGGGGCGCAGCAGCCCATGTTGGCTCCTGTGTTTTCCCTCTTGGCCCAATGGCCCAAATCTTTGCCGGGGGGGGGGGGGGGTGCCCGGAACCCCTTCGGGTGACCCGATATGTACCCGGTACCCCCGGAACACTTTTGGTGTCCGAATATCATCGTCCTATATATGAATCTTTACCTCTCGACCATTTCGAGACTCCTTGTCATGTCCGTGATCTCATCTAGGACTCCAAACAACATTCGGTCACCAAATCACATAACTCATATAATACAAAATCGTCA
>NW_021253807.1:0-690 GCF_002162155.2 Triticum dicoccoides
CAGAAAAATCCAATCTATCCATCTGTACTATTTTCATGCATGTTCAAACAAGTTAAATTGATGTTTTAAGCAGAACAAGGAAAAGCACTTTAAAAGGCCATATTTGAATTTGAAATTTGAATCCTTGATTCAAATTTGTTCAAACCCTTCTGGTTTTAGTTGCATTAGCCCAACACACTCATTTTGCCATGACTCATGCATGCATCATATTGTTGCATACTGTTTGGTAATGTTTGTGAATCGGTGCTCTCTGCGGCAGGTTCTGTCCCCGAAGAGTACCCTGATTACCCTAACGAAGAACCGTATCAGTGCATCGAACCATCAGGCAAGCAACCAACCATTTGATCATATCGATACAATCCCATGTTCTCGCTCCTGCTCTCTTTTACTGCATTAAGACAACGCGTTTCAAACTGCTGTGTGCTACGATAGTTGAACCCATTTCCTCTGCATGACCTGTCATTGCCACAGTAACTAGATGAAACCCACTAGCATGTGTAGGAGTTGCTTGAGCCATATGTATGTGTTGTTCCTACCTTGCTATGCCTGCTATGCTTAGAGTCGTGTCAGGTCTGGTTCATCTGGGTGATGGGCTGGAGTGAAATGATTATGTCGGTAATGAGAGTGGTGTGGTGAACACGATTTGGTAAAGGTATCGATGAAAGGCCATGTAGGAGTACATGGTGGGTT
>NW_021253808.1:0-1391 GCF_002162155.2 Triticum dicoccoides
GTCTTGTAATTTTTTATAGATATGGCGGCTTCTCAACCCAACAAAGCAACAATGAAGGGGCTTGAGGATGGCGAAGGTGAGATGGCGGGGTGGTGGGAGAAGGCTGCGAAGAAGCTGAGAGAGGAGGATGAAGCCGCACTAAAGAAGAAGAAGGAAGAGGAGCTTGAAGCTGAGAATCAGGAATTGTTGAGAGCGTCATATGAGTGTCGCGCTAGGTAGAAAGCGTTGGTGAGGAAATGTGAGGAGGCACAAAAGAAGCGTCAAAGGGATTTTGAAGAAAGAACCATGAAGCTTTGGGCATTCGCAGCTGAAAAAGAGGAGAGGAAGAACAAGATATTCATGGAGAGGGTGGTTAAGGAGGCTCATCTCATAAGGAAAAGGGAGGAGGAGGAAGAAGAAGAGAGGAAGAAGAAGAAGGGAAAGGGGCCTTGCTCTACACAATAGAGCTATGATGTGAATTGTGCCATGCTTTGGACCTTCGTGTGCATTTCATCTTGAACCTTGTTGTTGCCTAGACTCCTTTATGTGGTGAGCTATGTGTACTCTAAATTGCTTCGGACTCCTCTATGTGTACTCCTTTATGTGGTGAACTATGTGATGTCACAATTGCTCTAGACTCCTCTATGTGTACTCTTTTATGTGGTGAACTATGTGATGTCACAATTGCTCTAGACTCCTCTATGTGTATTACTTTATGTGATGAACTATGTGTACCACCAAATTGCTTTGGAGTTTGTTTTTGACTTCCTGTTCTGACGGAAACGCCAAACCAGTTGGCGTTTTACTGCACCTTGGCAACGCCAACGGCCACAGCGTTGCAGACCTATGTAGCACCACACTTGTCTCAACATACTCCGGCGGGGTACGTTGTTGTACTCCAAATTGCTTCGAAACACGATATGGAAGATGCCACTCCACCGCATAAAAGCATATCATGGGGAAACGCACACGCCAAAGATGTTGGTCACGAAAGCACATATTGCTTAAAGGGAACTGCCTAAGTACCATGTACAGCCTCCAATTAACCTACATCACAACATGTCACTAGCCCATGCACAACAACAAAAAAACTGAATTGATAGCAAGGCATTTGATAATTACCTGGTTGTAAGTAAGCATGTCAAGCTCGCTTATGTATGCCTTGTACCGCCCCATGGCTGCGATACTAGACACTTGGACATTAGCCCACGTGTATGCGATAGTGGGATACCGCTCCTCATCCCCGTCAAAAGGCCACTCCCAAGGTTCTTCCGGAGCAATGGTCAAGTTACAGCCCACAGGGATACGCTCCCACATCCAAATCTGTAGGGCCCAAACAAAACCACCAAGACAAGATTTCGGCTTACTCCTCATACATGCTCCGTCCAACTGCACATTTGTATACACATTAA
>NW_021253809.1:0-1093 GCF_002162155.2 Triticum dicoccoides
GTTTTCCTCAATAAACCAAGTAGCCAGATTTTCCATTTCTTCTTTTCTGGCACTCGCCTTTATGCGACGCATTCCTCTTCTTGGAGTGTTCTTGTAATATTCATTTCTAATCAATGGATGTGGCGGCCCTCTTGTGATGCTCTTGCCCGGTTTTCCTCAAAAAAGAGAACATTATGAAAACATCTTAATAGGTCACTCTTAGTGACGTAATGCACGGAGCATCTAGTAATGGTTTTGTGGAATAAAAGAGAACAGCTAGAACACTAGGTAGTTGCATTCAACAAGATTTATTAATGGATGCTAGATGAGGATGTCATGTGGGTCTGGGGCTGGATGGAGCAGCTGTGTATGTACATGTGTGAGAACTTGTCATATATGCATGCCATTCTCTTCAGCGTTTCTCTATCGATCCACTCCTTTTGACCTAGTATACGTTTCCTTCACATCTTCCTAAGCTTTGCATCCTAGGAAGCTAGCCTCCTCCTCCTTGTACTTATCCACATCTTGTCAGGACGTTAAGTTGTGAGGTCCTAACCATGGAATAAGTCCTTTTGACTGTTTATGACATAAGATACCAACTCGCTTGACACACATCACACATGTAAAAACATGGCTAGTGTTCTCTCCTTGTTTCTCCACAAGGGATAACTCTTCCAAGTTTTAGGCATGGGAAGCACGGGGAAATGTAGAGGGACCAAAGGCAGCATCAACACATTTATTGTCTTTTCATGTACTAGTACAGATCTACCATTTACTGCAGTAGGTTCAACATACAAAAGGTGAGGGTTTAAACCTTGTTGAAACGAATAAGAAATATGAGGGTCAAACAAGAGAGATTAGAACAAACCATTAGGGGTTCTCCGCTTCATTAAGCAATCATTAGGCTAGCATAATAACCAAGCTGTATTTTATGTTTGTCCGACCTCACAATAATTTATTGTCAATCAGTCCATTCTACTTGCGGTTGTGTTTAATTCTGTCTAACATATTAGATGCACTAGTCATCTAGCCCGTGCACATGCATGGGCTAGCTTACACCAGTAGAAAAGGGGGCAATGGTCCAGGCCGGTCCAGCACATTAGTCCCGGTTCAA
>NW_021253810.1:0-1475 GCF_002162155.2 Triticum dicoccoides
AAATGATATGGCGTTGGAAATCATGACGAAATGCGAATTTTTTTTGTATATATTGTTTCTCCTAATTCATTACGGTTTTATGTCAGTTTTGAAAATGGCTAAAAATGTATTTTTGCCGTAATTTCTACAAACTTTATCGGAATGGGGAAAATAATATACCTCTGAAAAGCTACGGAAAATTCGAAACTTTTTCATGTTGATGATTTTCTGTGATTCCTTGCCGTTTTCAACTAATTTTGAAAATGACGAGAACGTTTGTTCTGCCTTTATCGCGAAACAGATTCTTCAAAAATGCACCGCGTGAAGAACCTGAACTTCTCGGCATGTCTACTTGAACTTCACTCTGTTTTTCACGTGCTTTTTTTGCCCGTACCTCTCCATCCACTGCTCGTAGCTCTCCATCCACTCACTGGAATTGAGCAAGTGATATACCGGTGGAAAGCTGCTGTAAGCACACAACTTTCCCGTGTTGATTGTTTTTTCATACTCGCGATGATTTTAAAAGTTTTTCATCTGAAATTCATTCAGTGTAGTAGTTGAACTTCGTGTTGTTTTCACGTTGAACTTCTGTGACATACTTTCTTTTGTAATTATCTCATTCATTCGTCAGTGTTACACAAATGATATTCATTTTGTACAAATCTCTCTCACAAATATTTTTTTAACTTTCTCCGACCGAGGACTTGAACTTACACAAATGATATTCCTGCCATTTTGATGTAAATTAGAAAATGACGAGATCATGATTTATTCCTTCATCACGAATGGAAATGAACTACCTGAAGTAGTTGAACTTCTCGGGCATGTCTGTTTGAACATCACTCTATTTTTGTCGAGCTGTTTTTTGCACTGCTTGAATCAGTTGAACTTCTAGGGCATGTCTACTTGAACTTCACTCTGTTTCACTTTATTATATTTTTATTATATGAAATACACATCATGTAGTACGTGAACTTCCCGTTGTTATCACTTTTGAACTTCTCTTTGGTTTGAGAGAATTATTTTAAAACACAAAAAACAACATACTTTTTATGTATTTTGGACATCTTAATACACGGTGAACCTCTCTCACACAATTATTTTAAACTTTTCCTCGCTGAGCACTTGAACTTCTAGCAGCCATTTTTTTTCGTTTATGAGTTGTTTTTAAAAGTGAAAAAAATGGTGTTCTGGTTTTTATTTTTTCAATAGGTAAATCCTAGGTTTTAAAAACTCCGAACTTCTCTGTTATTTCAATTTGAACTTTACCTTTTTATATTTTGAGTAAAGAATTGTATTCGAGTTTTATACGGAATTTTTTTTACTTTTGTAACAAACATTATACAACTTCTTCGTTATTTCGAACTTAACTTCTTGGTTTGTTCGTTAGCAATGGGACAAATTTGAGTTTTTGTGATAAATATTGAACTGCTCCATTTTTTGAAATTGAACATCTTGGTTTATTATTTATTATCGAGGAAAATATGATTTTTTTT
>NW_021253811.1:0-1738 GCF_002162155.2 Triticum dicoccoides
ACTTCGAGAGCATCGCCTTTATGCCAAATTTTCTAAATGTGAATTCTGGTTGCCAGAAGTGACCTATCTGGGTCATGTAATATCTGGTAAAGGTATTGCTGTTAACCCTGAGCGAGTTCAAGCCGTCCTTAACTGGACTCCACCTGAATCGGTCAAGCAAGTTCGGAGTTTTCTAGGCTTAGCGAGCTATTGTCGTCGCTTTGTCGAGAACTTCTCCAAGGTTGCCAAACCTCTAACCGAACTCCTCAAGAAAGATAAGAAGTTCGAGTGGACTCCACAATGTGAGCACAGCTTTCAGGAACTGAAAAGACGCCTGACTTCTGCTCCCGTACTGGTACCGCCAGACTTCTCCAAGGATTTTGTTATCTACTGCGACGCCTCGCGACAAGGACTAGGTTGCATTCTCATGCAAGATCGGCACGTAATTGCCTACGCTTCACGGCAATTGCACCCACATGAGGAGAATTATCCTACTCATGATCTAGAGCTTGCAGCTGTAGTCTATGCACTAAAAACCTGGCGACATTACCTCCTCGGTAATCGTTGCAAAATATTCACTGATCACCAAAGTTTGAAGTACATCTTCACCCAACCGGATCTGAACCTCAGGCAAAGACGTTGGGTTGAATTGATCACAGACTTCGACTTAGGAATAACCTACACCCCAGGGAAAGACAACGTCATGGCTGATGCGCTAAGTCGTAAATCTTATTGTAACAATCTGATGTTACAACAAAGTCAACCGCTTCTCCATGAGGAATTTCGGAAGCTTAACCTTCACATTGTTCCTCAAGGATTTCTTTCCACCTTGGTGGCGAAACCTACTCTTACGGATCAAATCATTGCTGCCCAGAAGCGAGATAAGGGAATAGCTAAGATCAAGGAGAACATTGCTAGCGGAGGTGCTAGTTGTTTCTCCACAAATGATCATGGTGTTGTGTACTTTGAGAACCGTCTAGTGGTTCCCAAGAACCAGCATCTACGGCAGTTGATCCTTAAGGAGGCTCATGAATCCCCTCTCACCATTCATCCCGGTAGTACTAAGATGTATCAGGACCTACGCCAGAGGTTCTGGTGGACTAGGATGAAAAGAGAAATTGCTCAGTATATTGCAAATTGCGACGTCTGTCGTCGTGTTAAAGCAGAGCACCAACGGCCTGCTGGCACCCTTCAACCCTTAGCTATTCCTGAATGGAAATGGGATAAAATTGGTATGGATTTCATTACCGGTTTTCCCAGGACCAAGAGAGGGAATAATGCTATTTTCGTCGTGGTCGATCGTCCTTCCAAAGTAGCCCATTTCCTACCTGTTCGAGAGAGTATAACCGCTAGTCAGCTGGCAGACTTATACATCTCCCGAATAGTGTCCCTTCATGGTGTTCCTTTGGAAATTAACTCGGATCGAGGAAGTCTTTTCACCTCTCGATTTTGGGAAAGTTTCCAAAATGCTATGGGAACTCGTCTCTCCTTTAGCACCGCCTTCCACCCTCAGTCGAGTGGTCAAGTGGAACGCGTCAACCAAATTCTAGAAGACATGCTTCGAGCCTCTGTTATCTCATTCGGAATGGACTGGGAGAAGTGCCTTCCATTTGCCGAATTCGCTTACAACAACAGCTATCAATCTAGCTTGGGTAAAGCCCCTTTTGAAGTTCTCTATGGACGACGGTGTCGAACACCCCTTAACTGGTCAGAGACCGGGGAAAGACAATTCTTTGGCCCGGACATGATTCAGGAAGCA
>NW_021253812.1:0-913 GCF_002162155.2 Triticum dicoccoides
CTAGTGCAAACTATTCAATAATCTATTTATGTTATCCAGAACAAAAATACTTCACACACTTTTGTGTTTTGTCTAATTGCAGGTGTATGGGACATTTGTACAATCCACATATGAAGATAAGGAAGAAAGAGATGTTTATTTGCTGTTCAAAAAGTTCTCTCACGTCACTTTTGGCCCAAGAGAAGATAGAGTCCAAGTCTCTCACGTTCTGGATTCAGATTCGGACTGCACAGACATACCTGACTCAAAACGCACACAAGTTTTTCATACGGACTCCGAATTGGGTGATTCTTTTTTTGTTGGAAACTAGATTTCGTGCACTTTCCAACCCAATTGGAATCACCTTCAAATTCGGCCGGAGCGTTGAGTTGTGGACGAAACAATCTGATGCTGCAGCAGAATCCGAGTCAAACTACAAGTCCAAAGGTGTTACATCACCTCCACTTGGGCCCATTGGCCTTGTACGACCTAGATTTAGTTTTAGGCTGCCTTGGGACGTCGTCCAACCTCCTTGGCCTCCACCCCTTGCTCCTATATAAGTAGATCCATCTAGTAGCTTTTCCTTGGGATTTGTTTAGTTAAAAGTTAGCCATTGCAACTTCGTGTACTTCGTTTGTGTCCAACGACCAGACCAAGACCGCTTTCGGATCCCCACCATTATCAATACCTCATATATATTTGCAATATTCAGATTGCTTTATCATATTCTTGCTCATTCTTCGATTGCTTGCAGGAATAGACCTTCGTGGTCAGGCTGACCGTGCTTCCGGCATCGTCAGTAACCTCAGGGGATTGGTTTAGCGATTGCTAAGGCGCAACGTCGTGCACGTTTGTAGTCGGATCGTCAAAGTCGTCTCCACCAAATCGATAGTTATCATCTCATCGAAAGATCGGGACACCCCCGCCTCTATCA
>NW_021253813.1:0-425 GCF_002162155.2 Triticum dicoccoides
AGTACCGTAGGAGGAACGCCAACCGGCCAACTCGACGACGGAAAGATGAGTCGGTGCTTCACGTTGTCCTGATCCTCGCCAAACTCGTCGATCTGCTGCCTGAGACTGCTCATGTCCTTGCTAACCGCCTTCACATCAATGATTTCTGGCATCAATTTTTTTCTAGAATCCCTGCCAATGATTTCTGATGCTCCTCCATATGATCCAACACAAAAATAATTTTAGCAGACGGTTTGGCCGGCTTAGAAAGCGCCATCGCATGTTTTGCAGTGGAATTTTATGAGTCCGATCTCGAGGATTTGAGCACGAACGAGGCGGTCAAAGGCACAGATTATTGATGTGTCATGGTTGTTAGAATAATCTTATTAGTATTCAGGTTACGTGATGTTAGTCCAAGCAATTCTCGCCATGGTGTATGGTGAAAT
>NW_021253814.1:0-1056 GCF_002162155.2 Triticum dicoccoides
GGAGGAAACAATGCTAAGTATAGGTCATTTTTGAGCTATCCTAGGTTAAATAGGTCATTTTGGAGCTAATTAAGCTTATTATGTAATTTTTGAGCTAGCTAAGCATATTGAGTCATTTTGGAGCAAAAAAATGCTAACTATAGGTCATTTTAGAGCTAGCCTAGGTTAAATAGGTCATTTTGGAGCTAATTAAGCTTATTATGTAATTTTTGAGCTAGCTAAGCATATTGAGTCATTTTACAGGAAAAAATGCTAAGTATAGGTCATTTTAGAGCTAGCCTAGGTTAAATAGGTCATTTTGGAGCTAAGTAAGGTTATTATGTCATTTTGGAGCTAGCTAACCATATGAAGTCATTTAGGACCTAAAATATGTCATTTTAGAGTTAGGTAAGCATATTAAGTCATTTGGAGGAAAAGATGCTAAGTATAGGTCATTTTGGAGCTATCCTAGGTTAAATAGGTCATTTTTAAGCTAGCTAAGCATATTAAGTCATTTTGGAGGAAAAAAATTCTAACTATAGGTTATTTTGGAGCTATCCTAGGTTATATAGGTCATTTTGGAGTTAATTAAGCTTATTATGTAATTTTTGAGCTAGCTAAGCATATTCAGTCATTTTGGAGGAAAAATGCTAAGTATATGTCATTTTAGAGCTATCCTAGGTTGAATAGGTCATTTTAGAGCTAAGTAAGGTTATTATGTCATTTTGGAGCTAGCTAAGCATATGAAGTCGTTTAGGAGCTAAAATATGTCATTTCTTAAGCATATTATGTCATTTTAGAGATAGTTAAGCATATTAAGTCATTTTGGAGGAAAAGATGCTAAGTATAGGTCATTTTAGAGCTATCCTAGGTTAAATAGGTCATTTTGAAGCTAGCTAAGCATATTAAGTCATTTTGGAGGAAAAAAATGCTAAGTATAGGTCATTTTAGAGCTATCCTAGGTTAAATAGGTCATTTTGGAGCTAATTAAGCTTATTATGTAATTTTTGAGCTAGCTAAGCATATGGAGTCATTTTGGAGGAAAAAATGCTAAGTATAGGTCATTTTAGAGATATC
>NW_021253815.1:0-1096 GCF_002162155.2 Triticum dicoccoides
AGTAAACAACCAACACATAAACAAGGCATGATATGCGGGATGCGGGATGTGATGCATATGCATGATTTGGAAAAAAATATTGAACCTGGCCTCAACTTGGAAAACCAAGAGTGCCACTGGAAAGAGGAGTCGATTTCGGTCGAAATCGATATAAAGATCACCGGAATCGGATGCACGGTTTGGAAAATGGCAAGCAATACAAATATGGCACGGGTCTGCGATAATCAGCAAGTGACCATCTAAATGCATCAAGATAAATATGCTGCAGCACTCAAACATACCAACAAAATACATGGCAGGGATCCACTCATTATGCTTGACAAAAGATGAACACTGAGCTACGTCTAATTCACTCATCAACAGGTTCAAACAAGCATGGAAAAAGTGCAAATGATAACAGGTTTCGGACTTAGTGAAATAACAAGTCAGGAATTTATCATCAGGAAGCAATCTTTAGAGCATGAAAACTACATGCTACAGGAACATATCATGGCAAAGCAAGGCATGCCATGAAGCTACTCAAAAAATATAACAAAAGTCCCTTAGTGACCATGAGCCAAAAGGGATCAGAAAATACAATAGCAAGCATGTGAACATAGCAAAAACATAAACAGATTCAGACTTAGGGAAAAACTGGAGCATGGCAAAACAGTTATCAAGTAGGCATGTTTACGAGCTCGATGCACGCACTACGAGGCATTGCATGACAAACTAAGCATGCACCCAGCAAATAGACATGACATAGAAGCTAGACATGGCAAGAACAACAACGTAGCATGCACAGATCAAAAACAATAAGCTCGGCAAAATCGCTAAACATGTTAACAATCTGCCAGGAACATTTTATACCAAAAGTAGAGCTCGATTTACTCAAGCTAGGGTGCTCCGTAATTGCAAAAAAAGACATGGATGGATAGAGCACAACAATATCTACAAAACATCTTTACTGATCATCCTCAAAAGAGGCACGGATCACTAGGAAACAACATGAACATATGGCATAAAAACAATAGCAGGACAAGGACTTGGTGAAATTCCAAGTCCCTGAAATCAGCATCATCGAGTAAGCTACTTTGCATGCTTGTGCTAGTCATCA
>NW_021253816.1:0-741 GCF_002162155.2 Triticum dicoccoides
CGCGAATACTATTGAAAGTAGTATGTTGCTGGAGCACAGACAGGAGCATGCATAACTGTAGAATGAAATAAATGGTCTCATAAATATACAGAAATAGAAAGATTACAAAAGAATTTGGTACAACAATAGGCTGCATGTTGAGACATACTCCCAGAAAGAAAGAAAAAAGCCACTCAACAATGTAATCTGAAAAAAAAATAGCACAAACAACTCCTAGTAATCTCTAACTTGGTAATATGATTTTACACATTTGAGATCGCCTTGCTCTCTTTTCCTTTTGATGCTAGTAACTTCCTGGTTCTTCTAGCACTTCAGCCACTGAAATATCATTCTGCATATTTTCACCATCATGTAACTTCATCAATGGTAGCTATCACACGACTAAGAGATGAGATGTTAAAGAAAACCATCTATATGTCAAGGAAACAAGGGAACAACATTTAGTATGATCAGGCACACCTTAGATAGTTAGATATGACTCTTTATTAAGAATGACTCATAAACTTTGTGCTTCGTTGTAAAGATCACGCCCCTGCTCATCCAGATGGCCATCATCACCAGCCTGATCTGCCAGATAAGAATACTTGATATCATTAAACAAAATATTAATTTATGGGCAAGGAAGAATATAACAGCTATGATAAAGAAATCTCTATAAATAATTAATTAATGCAACAATAGGGACATTAATAATCGAATTTACCACGAATTGTCTGTCAGAGTAGGTATTTGGAGCTGATC
>NW_021253817.1:0-983 GCF_002162155.2 Triticum dicoccoides
ATATATATATATATATATATATATATATATATATATATATATATACTAGTGTTCTGTCCTCTACAGCATTCACTTATAGCTATGTCTTCAAGTTGAATCTTTTGAACTAAGTGAATGTGATCGGACCGTAACCTCTCTATGCTTTCAATCTCAAACTCTATCTGTCCAAATCATATGCATTCTATTGAAACTGTCGAATGTCTTCGCTGCATCCTAGTCAGCAGAAGGCACAGAGACAAACATTAAGTCTGTTTTAAATAACTCATCTTTATTGTTGAAATCCGGAGAAGCCGAAACAACCATCCGACATGCCTGGCGGGCGTGGGAACGTGGGACAACTCTGAGTATGTTGCATGCTTGCCACGTGCCCCTTAGATGTGAACCGCCAGGGGCACCAACGTAATTGCGCTGTGCCGTGCACCTACTTATAAATACTTGTCCCTTGCGGTAAAGAAATCCTTCTTCCACCTCTCCACCTCGTCAAAACCCTAGCGCCACCACTAGCTCTCGACGATGCCGGCGACGAAGTGCTTAGCTGCCGCGACTTCTCCGACGCCGTCCTCACGCCGGCCGCGGACATCGTCCTCTCCGCCGTCACCGTAGGTGTCCTCTGTCGCCAAGTTAGGGCACGGTGGGCTGAACTGCTCGGTCTCCTATTCATCTAATCTAGCAGTTCTTCGTGCGGTAATTATAACTCTATTTTTACCACCTTTTTGATCTTCAAGATTCATCCTATTTACCAAAAGTGGTTTCTGCCTACACAATGTTAGATCTATTCTGTCTGCATCTCATACTGCCTAGTCTATTCACTTAAATTTCATATCCAGTTTGATTCCTCACTTGTACTTATTCACGGATTCGTACAAATCTAGAACCAACTCACAACATATAAGTGAATGTCTTCGCATCATCAGGTCAATATCTTTAAACTGATTTATCTTCAAAATCTTCTGAGAATGCATATGACCTCTTCCCCTTCCCTC
>NW_021253818.1:0-545 GCF_002162155.2 Triticum dicoccoides
TGGCGACGACGAAGCGCAGTGAGGAAGGAGGGGCTGGCGGCGATGAAGCGCGATGAGGAAGGAGGGGTTGGCAGCAGCGAAACACGGTGAGGAAGGAGGGGCTGGCGGGGGGCGAAGCGCGATGAGGAAGGTGGGGCTGACGGCGGCGCGCTAGGTCGCTCTCCCCGTTGCCTCACGGGGGCGATACGGCAGGGGAAGGCTGTCTTTTTTGATTGCTAGGAAAAAACTCCTCTTACTTCTCCTTTAACTTGGTTGAATGATCCACCTATTAGCATTGTAGTACCTCTATGTTTTTTTGTTAATGATTATACTATAATAAAGAATTTTTTGATGTAAAAATATATGGAGAAGGCACCGCAAGGGTTGTGATTTTGGGACATCACAAAAAAAGTTGACAAAAGAATTTAGAAACTTATTTTTGACAAATGCAAATCCCAGCATTTTTATGAGTGAAGTGCACTGTAGGTCCTGAAACTATTTCAAGAGTGTCATGTAGGTCCTCGAACTATGAAAATCATCATCATCCAGGTCCTCGAAGTACGGTA
>NW_021253819.1:0-623 GCF_002162155.2 Triticum dicoccoides
GTTTGGCAGCCAGAGAAGCACACATAGCACCTGGCATGTGTTTGTGTGGATGTACAACCTCCCCCTGGTTGTGCATGAAGAGGAAGTACATTCACATGAGTATGCTAATTGAAGGTCCGATACAACCAGGGAACAACATCAATCTTTATCTAGGGCTGCTGAAAGAGGAGCTAGACACGTTATGGAAAACACCAGCCAATACATGGGATGCCGCAGAGAAAGAGTATTTCCCTATGAGAGCCGCACTGCTCATGACAGTGCACGACTATCTCGGTTACGGATATCTCGCGGGGCAGGTGGTCCACGGATTTTCTGGATGCGTCAGGTGCATGGATGGCACAACGTATTTCCAGCTAGATAGAGATCCCGGGTCTTCGAAAACCATGTTCATGGGACATCGAAGGTGGCTTCGCGATGATGACACGTGGAGGAAACGCAAGGATCTTCTCGATGGTGAAACCGAGCCCCGAAGACGCCCGCGTACGAGGAGCGGCGAGGAAATAGACGAGTTGTTGAAAAATTGTAAAGATTTCCCACTGCCAGGAAAGAAGCAAAAGGCGCCAGAGCCGGGAAAGAAGTGAAAGGCGCCAGAGTCGCTGCTGAAGGTATGGAAAACAAGGTCT
>NW_021253820.1:0-2552 GCF_002162155.2 Triticum dicoccoides
AGGCCAGAATCAGCCAAAACTGTCGGTGTTGATGACTAACACGTAAGTGCGCCTTGGGGTTCATCAACTATGGAAATCACTCCAGGCCCAGAAAACGGTGACTAAAAGTCCACAAAACGCGTTAGAATTGGCCAAAACTGTGAGTGTTCATAACCGACACGTAAGCGCACCCGGGGGTTCGTTAATCGTGAAATCATTCCGGGGCCCCAAAACAGTGAGTAATTGTCCACGAAACGGGCCAGAATTGGCCAAAACTACTAGTATTGATGACCGACATGTAAACGAACCCCGGGGATCGTTAATCGTGGAAATCACACCGGGCCCCCAAAACAGTGAGTGTTGATGACCGACACCTAAACGCACCTTGGGGTTCAACAACTATGGAAATCGCTTTGGGAGCCCTAAATGGTGAATAATAGCCCACGAATCATGTAAGAATTGGCCAAAACTGTGAGTGTTGATGACAGACACGCAAACGCACTCCGGGGATTGTCAATCGTGGAAATCTCTCTGGGACGCCGAAACGGTGAGTAATAGTGCACGAAACGGACGAGAATTGGCCAAAATTGTGAGTGTTTATGACTGACACTTAAACGCACCGTGGAGTTCGTCAATCGTGGAAATTACTCTCGGACCCCAAAACTAAGTAATAATGCAAGAAATGGGCCAAAATCGTCCCAAAATGCGCTTGTTGATGATCGACACGTAAGCGCACCATGGGCTCAAACAACCGTGAAAATCACTTTGGGGCCCCAAAACATTGAGTAATAGTCCATGAAACGGGCCAGAATCGGCCAAAACTGCGAGTGTTGATGACCGACACGTAAACGGACCTTAGGGTTCAACCACTATGGAATCGCTTCGGGACCCCTAAATGATGAGTAATAGTCCATGAATCGCGTCAGAATTGGCCAAAACTGTGAGTGTTGACGACAGAAACGCAAACGCACCCCGGGGATTGTAAATCATGGAAATCGCTCTGGGATGCCAAAACGGTGAGTAATAGTACACAAAACGGACCCGAAATTGGCCAAAATTGTGAGTGTCATTGACCGACACGTAAACGCACCACGGGGTTCGTAAATCATGGAAATCACGCTTGGACCAAAAAACAGAGTAATAGTCCAAGAAACGGGCCAGAATCGGCCAAAACTGCGAGTGTTGATGACCGACACGTAAATGCACCCTGCGGTTCGTTAACCGTGGAAATCACTCCGGGGCCCCAAAACAGTGAGTAATAGTCCATGAAACAGGCCAGAATCAGCCAAAACTGTGGGTGTTGATGACTAACACGTAAGTGCGCCTTGGGGTTCATCAACTATGGAAATCACTCCAGGCCCAGAAAACGGTGACTAAAAGTCCACAAAACGCGTTAGAATTGGCCAAAACTGTGAGTGTTCATAACCGACACGTAAGCGCACCCGGGGGTTCGTTAATTGTGAAATCATTCCGGGGCCCCAAAACAGTGAGTAATTGTCCACGAAACGGGATAGAATTGGCCAAAACTACTAGTATTGATGACCGACATGTAAACGAACCCCGGGGATCGTTAATCGTGTAAATCACACCGGGCCCCCAAAACAGTGAGTGTTGATGACCGACACCTAAACGCACCTTGGGGTTCAACAACTATGGAAATCGCTTCGGGAGCCCTAAATGGTGAATAATAGCCCACGAATCGCGTCAGAATTGGCCAAAACTGTGAGTGTTGACGACAGACATGCAAACGCACTCTGGGGATTGTTAATCGTGGAAATCTCTCTGGGACGCCTAAACGGTGATTAATAGTGCATGAAACGGACGAGAATTGGCCAAAATTGTGAGTGTTTATGACCGACACTTAAACGCACCGTGGAGTTCGTCAATCGTGGAAATCACTCCGGGACCCCAAAACTAAGTAATAATGCAAGAAATGGGCCAAAATCGTCCCAAAATGCGCTTGTTGATGATCGACACGTAAGCGCACCATGGGGTCAAACAATCGTGAAAATCACTTTGGGGCCCCAAAACGGTGAGTAATAGTCCATGAAACGGGCCAGAATCGGCCAAAACTGCGAGTGTTGATGACCGACACGTAAACGGACCTTAGGGTTCAACCACTATGGAATCGCTTCGGGACCCCTAAATGATGAGTAATAGTCCATGAATCGCGTTAGAGTTGGCCAAAACTGTGAGTGTTGACGACAGAAACGCAAACGCACCCCGGGGATTGTAAATCATGGAAATCGCTCTGGGATGCCAAAACGGTGAGTAATAGTACACAAAACGGACCCGAAATTGGCCAAAATTGTGAGTGTCATTGACCGACACGTAAACGCACCACGGGGTTCGTAAATCATGGAAATCACGCTTGGACCAAAAAACAGAGTAATAGTCCAAGAAACGGGCCAGAATCGGCCAAAACTGCGAGTGTTGATGACCGACACGTAAATGCACCCTGCGGTTCGTTAACCGTGGAAATCACTCCGGGGCCCCAAAACAGTGAGTAATAGTCCATGAAACAGGCCAGAATCAGCCAAAACTGTGGGTGTTGATGACTAACACGTAAGTGC
>NW_021253821.1:0-1223 GCF_002162155.2 Triticum dicoccoides
GATGGAACCTGAATAGGCGATAAACCTGGACTGGAGGCTTAGGTGATTAGGTAGGTCGTGGCCGACACCCACGTTGGGCTTCCGCTTGAAGGTAGCCGAGTACATGTCGTGTAAACGACGGTAAGTGGTGAGAGCGTGTATGAAGAAGTACACCCCTGCAGGGTTAACATGATCTATTCGAATAGCCGCGTCCGCGGTAAAGGACTACTTGGTTGCCTATACAGTTCATAGACAAGTAAATGGAAACTACTAAAAGCCTCAAGACAAGTGTGAGTGCCGAGGATGGCTCTTCCGTAGGAAGACGGAGGCGGATCCTCGGTAGTGTATTGAAGTGGTGAGTAGTGGACTCGTGTGCGCAAAACTATTTCAAGTTGGGGTATCGTAGGATAGTCTAGCCAAGAGTCAAAAGCTGGCTTGCTGCAATAACTCCACCAACCCTTCTTGATACTATGCATGTAGGTAGGATCTGATGTAAGTCTTGCTGAGTACCTTTGTACTCATGTTGCTATAATCTACATTTTACAGAAGACGCTGCAACCCCTTCTAATGGGTTCTATGTAGACGTTGACATCAACGAGTAGGCTAAAGACCTAGGTGGTGACCCTGAGCTTGTGAAGGACCACATAGTATAGCCAGGCTTTCCAAGCCTCCTTTATTTTACTAGTTGTCTGTACTCAGACAAGTTACTTCCGCTGTTGGCTTGTATGACTGTATGACTTGTATGTTGGGTCGTGAGACCCGTACCTTTGTGTGTATGTTATGTATGGCTCTCTGAGCCTTAAATAAAGTACTTGTGTCATAGAGTCATGTTGTGATGCTTCGTTGTATTTGCACATATCGAGCATATTGTGTGTATGATTGAAATGCTTGGTATGTGTGGGATCTGACTATCTAGTTGTTTATCTTTAGTAGCCTCTCTTACCGGGAAATGTCTCCTGGTGTTACCGCTGAGCCATGGTAGCTTGCTACTGCTCTGGAACACTTAGGCTGGCCGGCATGTGTCCTTCTTCGTTCCTGTGTCTGTCCCTTCGGGGAAATGTCACGCTTTGAGTACCGGAGTCCTGTTAGCCCGCTACAGCCCGGTTTACCGGAGTCCTGCTAGCCCAGTGCTACAGCCCGGACCCACTTGCTGATGACCGACACGTTCGAAGCTGGGTCATGGATGCCTGTCCCTGTAAGTCTGTGCCACTTTGGGTTTACGACTAGTCATGTCAGCCCGGGCT
>NW_021253822.1:0-396 GCF_002162155.2 Triticum dicoccoides
TGGCGAGGCCACTCCTGAGGAGGCCTTGCATCATCCGCCCCGCGAGGCTTGGCCCCTCGCGAGGGTCTTGAGTGTTTGGCTGATGAAGATGGGCCGTACTGGGCCACTGGTTGAGCCACGTCATAGGCTGCACGCAGGCAAGTCTGGGGACCCCAGTTCCCAAAACGCTGACACTCAACATGCAACAAAGAGTCACTCCAAAGTCACTAATAGCGGTGAACAAACGAAGAGATTATTGTAGGGTACGAAACCACCTCAAAGTTATTCTTTCCGATCTATCCATTGGGCTATTTCTATAAGTTTCACAAACAGCCCTAGAGTTCGCAGTAAAATAACACCTTAAGACACACATCAACCAAAACCCTAATGTCACCTATATACTCCAATGTCACCTCA
>NW_021253823.1:0-548 GCF_002162155.2 Triticum dicoccoides
TTTTTTTAAACGGAGGCAAAAGCTTTGCCTCATCCATTAATTAAGAAGGAGTTTAGAGTTGCTTTTACACGAAAAGCGAAAGGAAAATTACATGGCCACAACTCTCTCGGCATGATCTGGCCCAAGTGCTTTGCGCCCGCGGTAACCCAAAGTTTGGCATCACTCTGAATCTTCGATAGCAACAAGGACGGAAGCGTGGACTTGTGACGGAAAACCCGGGCATTCCTCTCGCACCAGATGGTCCAGCAGGTCAGCATAGTAAGAGAAGCCATTGCCTTCCGGTTGGGTATGTTGATGCCTGACATGCCAAGCCACCAGTCCTTGATGGAATGCCTTCCTGCCCAGGATGAGGTGTCAAGGTGGTCTAGCCTTAGCCAGCCCTTGATCATGCCCCAAAGCCTAACGGAGTAGCGACACTTGTAGAAGAGGTGGCCCCCCGTCTCCATAGTCTGCTTGCAGAGCGGGCATAGACCGCAGTTCGCCCACCCTCTCTTCTCCAATCTGTCTGCCGTCCAGACGCGGTTTTGGATGGCGAGCCAAGCAAAGAA
>NW_021253824.1:0-1120 GCF_002162155.2 Triticum dicoccoides
GAATTCTGAAAATGTTGAAACTTGGCATGGTATCATCATTTCACCCGCATAGCATGTGCGAAAGAGTAGAGAGGGTCACGGCAAAAACTGGACGCACTTCGTGTACAAACTGGACAAACTCTTTCGAAGTATCAGGGTTTCGGACGAGAACTCATCAGTTACACGGGCACTTCGATGTTTTTTAAACTTATTTGAACTCCGACTTCTTTTGTGTTCAGTATGCAACATTCAATGCGACATCATCAATTTCCAACATGTTCTGACATCATTTGTTGTTTTTCGGTCATTTACCTAATTGTTTAGAGAGCTAAATGACCGTGAAATTGAAAATCACTACAAGATGAATTCTGAAAATGTTGAAACTTGGCATGGTATCATCATTTCACCCGCATAGCATGTGCGAAAGAGTAGAGAGGGTCACGGCAAAAACTGGACGCACTTCGTGTACAAACTGGACAAACTCTTTCGGAGTATCAGGGTTTCGGACGACAACTCATCTCTTACACGGGCACTTCAATGTTTTTTAAACTTATTTGAACTCCGGACTTCTTTTGTGTTCAGTATGCAGCATTCAAAACGACGTCATCAATTTCCAACATGTTCTAACATCATTTGTTGTTTTTTGGTCATTTACCTAATTGTTTAGAGGGCTAAATGACCGTGAAATTGAAAATCACTACAAAATGAATTCTGAAAATGTTGAAACTCGGCATGGTATCATCATTTCACCCGCATAGCATGTGCGAAAGAGTAGAGAGGGTCACGGCAAAAACTGGACGCACTTCATGTACAAATTGGACAAACTCTTTCGGAGTATCAGGGTTTCGGACGAGAACTCATCTCTTACACAGGCATTTCAATGTTTTTTAAACTTATTTGAACTCCGGACTTCTTTTGTGTTCAGTATGCAGCATTCAAAGCGACGTCATCAATTTCCAACATGTTCTAACATCATTTGTTGTTTTTTGGTCATTTACCTAATTGTTTAGAGGGCTAAATGACCGTGAAATTGAAAATCACTACAAAATGAATTCTGAAAATGTTGAAACTTGGCATGGTATCATCATTTCACCCGCATAGCATGTGCGAAAGAGTAGAGAGGGTCACGGCAAAAACTGGA
>NW_021253825.1:0-392 GCF_002162155.2 Triticum dicoccoides
CGGGGCACCCATGCAAAGGGCTCGGACCTGAAAAGAGATAGACCAGATAGCACAGGGAGGAGAGAGCTAGCCTTGCCCTCTCCTGCCTCCCGAAACACTTCCAGGAGCACCATTGTAGTCACCTTGCCTTAGTGATCATGTGGAGACCCCGCAGAGCAGCAGTAGGGATGTTATCTCCTAGGAGAGCCCTGAAGCTGGGTAAGTTCCGCTGGCGTGCATGTCTTCGCCTCATCCCGCTTCCAGGCACCGGCGACGTTCTACTCGCTCCCACCATGATAAGCCATCCTTTGGCATATGTCGTATCCAACCCCCGACATTTGGCGCCCACCGTGGGGCGAGGTGCACCGTCGTCCGGAGATCTGCTCTGGACGGGAACCCTGTTCCTCCGCGGC
>NW_021253826.1:0-416 GCF_002162155.2 Triticum dicoccoides
TTTTGAGGTCTCGGAGTGATTTCCACGATTAACTAACCCCACGGTGCGTTTAAGTGTCAGTCATCAGCACTCACTATTTTGGCCGATTCTGGTCCGCTTCGTGTACTATTACTCACTGTTTTGGGGTCCCAGAACGATTTCCACGATTGACGATCCCCGGGCTGCATTTACGTGTCCGTCGTCAACACTCCAAGTTTTGGCCAATTCTGACCCGTTTCGTGGACTATTACTCGCCGTTTTGGTGTACGGAAGCGATTTCCATAGTTCTTGAACCCCGAGGTGCGCTTACGTGTCGGTCATCAACACTCGCAGTTTTGGCCAATTCTGGCCAGTTTCATGGCCTATTACTCACTGTTTTGGGGTCCCAAAGCGATTTCCATGGTTGTCGAACCCCAAGGTGTGCTTACGTGTTGGTC
>NW_021253827.1:0-1472 GCF_002162155.2 Triticum dicoccoides
GTGGAATGCATCACTATAAGAGAAACAAACTTGATTGGATCGAGTAGTAAGCATGCATCGTCCAACCAGCTACGCAACTAGACGGAGGGAATAGTATGTTTTGCACATAGATCGAGTTCCACTTCCAGTTTGCTGGGTGTTTTCGTCTTGAGCTCCTTTATACATCACGTCATTTTTCGACCATTAATTTTTTGTGGTTCAAGGGCTTAGATGAAGAAATACTAAACAGAATTGTCGGTAGTAAATTCCGACGTGACGGGCATTTTGGGCACCTCATCCATTTATTTCGGCCGTCCATCGTGCACCCGCACCAACGTGGAAGTTCATCTTTTGCCGGCCTCTGCCAGCGGATACAGTTCGTCCACGCTTCACTGATACAGTTCATCTTCTCCATCGGGGGACGGGTCGAGGCAGCAGACTATCTTGTTGCCCTCTCGCTTTCCTGGTGAGATAACCATCGATCAGTACGTACTCCCTCCGTCCGAAAATACTTGTCATCAAAATGGACAAAAAAAGATGTATCTAGAACTAAAATACGTCGTCTAGATACATCCCCTTTTATCCATTTTGTTGACAAGTATTTCAGGACGGAGGGAGTAGCAGGCTACCCTCTTTTGCAATGAATTCAACAGCTAGAGTCGATACCAATAGGGTTAGTGCACGTCACCACGCGAGGACGCCCTGGTTGAGGCGCACCTCGAGGCAGCAGGCTGTCTTGCCGCTGTACAGGTTCTCGTTGTAACAAGGGAAGCGGCTGCCTGGTAGTGGCGGGCAGCTGGCGTGGAGCTGCCGTGAAATTTCTCGGGTGCATGATGTCCTCATGGCGAACAACCTGGATTTTTTTTCGAAAAGGGGACTCCCCGACCTCTGCATCTGAGTGATGCATACGGCCACATTTATAAATAGATAAAGTGGTTCAACAATGTCTTGCAATGTGCTGCAACAAAGGAGGTTGGCTCACAAAGAGCTAGTGAAATAAAACAAGGCCCAGAAGCCACAACCGGCTGGCATAATATAGAGAAATAGGTAAACTAATCGCCTATCCTATTACATGACCGCCATCCAAACCGATTGAAGATATCCCGCGCTACCATCTCCCACCGGACAGATCCAGTAACCAAACGCGCCCTGGCCTCCGTCGGAGTGAGTAATGACCACATACGGATTAGCGCAGTAGCCCGGAATACAACCTGCAAAAAATGAATAGTTGTTGTTCTATTAAAAGCCAAATCATTTCTGCAGTTCCAAATCGCCCATAACAATGCACATGCTCCTACTCAAATTTGTCTAGCTGTTTCGGCCTCTATACCGGCAAGCCACGTTCCAAAAAACGACCTGACCGAATTCGGAGGAGTAATGTTAAAAGCAATTTGCACCGAGCGCCATAGCACCCTCGCCAACGGGCAATCAAAGAAAAGATGCTTGATATTTTCATCCCGATCACAGAAACTACACCTAGTAGAACCTGTCCA
>NW_021253828.1:0-1264 GCF_002162155.2 Triticum dicoccoides
TTACGTTGTGATGTTTGGTACACCCAAAGCACTCCTACGGTATCCGGGAGTTACACGATCTCATTGTCTAAGGAAAAGATACTTGACATTGGAAAAGCTCTAGCAAACGAACTACATGATCTTGTGCTATGCTTAGGATTGGGTCTTGTCCATCACATCATTCTCCTAATGATGTGATCCCGTTATCAATGACATCCAATGTCCATAGTCAGGAAACCATGACTATCAGTTGATCAATGAGCTAGTCAACTAGAGGCTCACTAGGGACATGTTGTGGTGTATGTATTCAGACATGTATTACGATTTCCGGATGACACAATTATAGCATGAATAATAGACAATTATCATGAACAAGGAAATATAATAATAATCATTTTATTATTGCCTCTAGGGCATATTTCCAACAGTCTCCCACTTGCACTAGAGTCAATAATCTAGTTACATTGTGATGAATCGAACACCCATAGAGTTCTGGTCTTGATCATGTTTTGATTGCGGAAGAGGTTTAGTCAACGGATCTACGACATTCAGATCCTTATGCACTTTGCAAATATCTATGTCTCCATCTTGAACATTTTCACGAATGGAGTTGAAGCGACGCTTGATGTGCCTAGTCTTCTTGTGAAACCTGGTTTCCTTGGCAAGAGCAATAGCTCCAGTGTTGTCACAGAAGATAGTGATCGGCCCAGACACATTGGGTATGACTCCTAGCGGTGATGAACTCCTTCATCCATATTGCTTCATGCGCTGCCTCCGAGGCTACCATGTACTCCGCTTCACATGTAGATCCCGCCACGACGCTCTGCTTGCAACCGCACCATCTTACTGCTCCACCATTCAAAATATATACGTATCCGGTTTGTGACTTGAGTCATCCAGATCTGTGTTGAAGCTAGCATCGACGTAACCCTTTATGACGAGCTCTTCGTCACCTCCATAAACGAGAAACATGTCCTTAGTCCTTTTCAGGTACTTCAGGATATTCTTGACCGATGTCCAGTGTTCCATGCCGGGATCACTTTGGTACCTTACTACCAAACTTACGACAAGGTTTACATCAGGTCTGGTACACAGCATGGCATACATAATAGACCCTATGGCCGAGGCGTAGGGGATGACACTCATCTTTTCTCTATCTTCTGCCGTGGTCGGGCATTGAGTCGAGCTCAATTTCACACCTTGCAACACAGGCAAGAACCCCTTCTTGGACTAATCCATATTGAACTTCTTCAATATCTTATCAAGGTATGTGCTTTGTGAAAGA
>NW_021253829.1:0-390 GCF_002162155.2 Triticum dicoccoides
GCATGACCCTTGACTCATGTAGCTCCTGAATGTTCCTCGCGATGAACTCCTAAGGGTTTGGCCCTCCTTGCCTCATACCTTCCTGAGGGAAACGTGCCTTGAAGCACGCCTCCAAGTGGTGCCCGAGCACCTCCCTCGTGAACTTGGCAAGGTCGGTGGCCCTCCAGGAGAGAGCCCCCGAGCCCTGCCCGAGGAGGGCACTGGGCGCGCCTTCTTATGGGACAGAGGGTGGCGCCCCTTGAACGGGCGCGGATCCTGACGCAACGCCTCCGGAGGTGCCTGCCTCGTGAGTGTTTGGGCCAGGTGAAGCCTTCTTCTTCCTGGGGATCGCCTCTAGGAGCCTCCTTCTCCTGTGATCTGGGTCTTCGAGTGCCGCGGCCTGGAAGGCAC
>NW_021253830.1:0-1337 GCF_002162155.2 Triticum dicoccoides
AAGAGGGACATCCACGCGCGCTCCTCCTCCGCCGCCCGCCACGCCACGCCTCGTCACGACGCGCCGCGACTTGTGGGAATGAGTCGAGCCGATGTCAAAAATTTTCAACGCATGATTGGTGAACGAAAGGTCACTCGGAAACTGAAACAATTTTCTGTATGTGGACACTGAATACGAACGGCACGCCTCTTCGGCTGAAGCCTGTTCGTTTCGTCTCCCTAATTCCCTTCAGCTCTCGGCACAGCCTCTCGCCTCCTTCTCTTGCGCCTATAAAAGGAAGGTCGCTCCTCTCAGAGAGGCGCACCAAAACTTCTTCTTCCTCTCGCCACCGTTTCCAATCTGTGTGCTGCTGCAATCTTCGTCATCCCGGCTTACGGCGTGCACTGTGGGTCAAGATAGTAGGCCTCCGAATTCAGACCTCTTTGAGTCCTACACGGGAGAAGGGTAATAAGGTTTTTGGGGAGCACTCAGCATGACTACTGATTTCTTCGTCACGGAGTCCCCGGACTCCGAAGACGACTTCTTCCTGACGTCAACAACCTGTTCGACAACATGGCTGACGAGGACATTGCATCCAAGACCGAGGCTTCTGCTCCTGCTGCGTATGTACTCATACTCTCTCTCTCTCTTCAAGGCCTAGTCCACTGTTCTAGTTGCTTACTAGTGTAAAATAGAGTTCTAGGTGGAAGTTCAACTTAATAGTCTCCACTGTAGTACCGGTATATAAAACAGTGTTTTGGAACCAAAGGCAAATTCTGTGTGCCTCTAGGATCTGGTGGGGGTTGCTGGAATTTTATATACCTTTGGGCCTACCAAATATTTTTTTTTAGAAATTCCTCATAAATCCTAGAGGCCCACTTAGCCCATTCCTGCAAGGCAAAGGGGCACTACTAAAGTTTAGTCCCACATATAGCTAGTTTAGAGGGAGTTGGACCTCTTTATATGGGAGGTTCTTTCCCCACTTGTACGAGCATGAGAACAAGTGGGATATCCACGCGCGCTCCTCCTCCTCCGCCCGCCTAGCCAAGCCACGCCTCGCCTCGTCACGACGCGTCGTAGGTTGCGGGAATGAGCCGAGATGATGTGTAAATTTTCGCCACACACGATTGGTAAATGAAAGGTCACTCGAAAGCTGAAACATTTTTCTGTAAGTGGACACTGAATCCGAACGTTGTGCCTCTTCGGCTAAAGCATGTTCGTTTCATCTCCGTCGTTCCCTTCAGCTCCCGGCTCGGCCTCTCGCCTCCTTCTCTTGCGCCTATAAAAGGGAGGTCGCTCCTCTCAGTTATGCACAACAGAACTTCTTCTTCCAATCGCCACTGGTTCCAATCTATTTG
>NW_021253831.1:0-424 GCF_002162155.2 Triticum dicoccoides
AACCTGAGACCAACCGCGTACTATCAAGCAATACTAATCACTCGGGCTAACGACTACTGCTGCCAATAAAGCAGTACATCATTTAAAGAACTAAACATAGATGTGGAACCGGAATGGTATATATTGTAGCCAACTGAAAGTAGCTATTGTAGCGAAACTGAATTAGTTACTATGTTGAACTTTTTTTAATCTATATTTTCAAGAAAGTGCCAACATTTATTAAATTCCTGAAGGAAAAACCCGGCAACAGGAATTTTTTAAATATATATAAAAACTGAAAAAACAGAAAAATGGAATGCAAATATTGTTTTCTGAAACAGATAAACATTTTTTGATTTTGTGAACAAATTATGAAAGTCTGAACAAATGTAGAAGCCGCGAACATTTTTTTGATTTTTTCACCAAAAAAATTTGAAAATTGGAA
>NW_021253832.1:0-1564 GCF_002162155.2 Triticum dicoccoides
TCAATTTCACGGTCATTTAGCTCTCTAAACAATTAGGTAAATGACCAAAAAACAACAAATGATGTTAGAACATGTTGGAAATTGATAACGTCGCTTTGAATGCTGCATACTGAACACGAAAGAAGCCGGAATTCAAATAAGTTTAAAAAACATTGAAGTGCCCGTGTAACAGATGAGTTCTCGTCCAAAACCCTAATACTCCGAAAGAGTTTATCCAGTTTGTACACGAAGTGCGTCCAGTTTTTGCCGTGACCCTCTCTACTCTTTCGCACATGCTATGCGGGTGAAATTATGATACCATGCCAAGTTTTAACATTTTCAGAGTTCATTTTGTAGTCATTTTCAATTTCACGGTCATTTATCTCTCTAAACAATTAGGTAAATGACCGAAAAATAACAAATGATGTCAGAACATGTTGGAAATCGGTGACGTTGCTTTGAATGCTGCATACTGAACACAAAAGAAGTCCGGAGTTCAAATAAGTTTAAAAAACATTGAAGTGCCCGTGTAACAGATGAGTTCTTGTCCGAAACCCTGATACTACGAAAGAGTTTGTCCAGTTTGTACACGAAGTGCGTCCAGTTTTTGTCGTGACCCTCTCTACTCTTTTGCACATGCTATGCGCGTGAAATGATGATACCATGCCAAGTTTCAACATTTTGAGAATTCATTTTGTAGTGATTTTCAATTTCACGGTCATTTAGCTCTCTAAACAATTAGGTAAATAGCCGAAAAACAACAAATGATGCAAGAACATGTTGGAAATTGATGACGTCGCTTTGAATGATGCATACTGAGCACAAAAGAAGTCCGGAGTTCAAATAAGTTTAAAAAACATTGAAGTGGCCGTGTAACAGATGAGTTCTCGTGTGAAACCCTGATACTCCGAAAGAGTTTGTCCAGTTTGGACACTAAGTGTGCCCAGTTTTTGCCGTGACCCTCTCTACTCTTTCGCACATGCTATGCGGGTGAAATGATGATACCATGCCAAGTTTCAACTTTTTCAGAATTCATTTTGTAGTGATTGTCAATTTCACGGTCATTTAGCTCTCTAAACAATTAGGTAAATGAACGAAAAACAACAAATGATGTCAGAACATGTTGGAAGTCGCTTTGAATGCTGCTTACTGAACACAAAAGAAGTCCGGAGGTCAAATAAGTTTAAAAAACATTGAAGTGCCCGTGTAACAGATGAGTTCTCGTCCGTATCCCTGATACTCCAAAAGAGTTTGTCCAGTTTGTACACAAAGTGCGTCCAGTTTTTGCCGTGACCCTCTCTACTCTTTCGCACATGCTATGCGGGTGAAATGATGATACCATGCGAAGTTTTAACATTTTCAGAATTCATTTTGTAGTGATTTTCAATTTCACGGTCATTTAGCTCTTTAAACAATTAGGTAAATGACCGAAAAACAACAAATGATGTCAGAACATGTTGGAAATTGATAACGTCGCTTTGAATGTTGCATACTGAACACAAAAGAAGTCCGGAGTTCAAATAAGTTTAAAAAACATTGAAGTGGCCGTGTAACAGATGAGTTCTCGTGTGAAACCCTGATACTC
>NW_021253833.1:0-502 GCF_002162155.2 Triticum dicoccoides
TATGTTTTTATCCATGAAAAGTATTTGAGTCTTTGATCTCTTATATGCATGATTGCTTATAGCCTCATATTTCTTCTCCAATATTTGGGTATTGTTTGGCCAACTTGATCTATTTATCTTGCAATAGGAAGAGGTGCTTTGTAGTGGGTTCGATCTTACGGTGCTTGATCCCAGTGACAGAAGGGGAACCGACACATGTGTATCATTGCTACTAAGGATAACAAGATGGGATCTGTATCTCCGCAATAGATAAACGGATCCCGTCTACATAATGTCATCGTTCTTATTGCAATACTCTGTTTTTTCATGAACTTAATACACTATATGCATGCGGGATAGCGGTCGATGTGTGGAGTAATAGTAGTAGATGCAGGCAGGAGTCGGTCTACTTATCTTGGACGTGATGCCTATATAATGATCATTTCCTGGATATCGTCATGATTATTTGAAGTTCTATCAATTGCCGAACCGTAATTGTTTTCCCACCGTTTGCTATTTTTAT
>NW_021253834.1:0-698 GCF_002162155.2 Triticum dicoccoides
TAAGAAACGTATAAATACAATTAACCTGCATTTGTCGTTGTAGGCTAGTAGGAGATGTGACGCGAGCACCCTTTTCGCACACCTTGAGTTACTTATAGGCCGGGTTCAGGGACAAGTTTAAGCAATCCAGCGGCCAAGTCTTACCAAATACGACCAGATCTCAATTGCCAGATCTTGCCACTGATGACTTTAATCTTTAGCAAAAGCCAAAGCAAAAGGCAAATAAAATGGCACCACCAGCACGCAAGGCACAGCAGCATCAAAAGACACAATGCCCTCCACGTTCTCTCGAGAGAGCAGCCTTCATTAGAGAAGGACCTGCTTGTTCCAGTCCTATCTTTGTTCCTAGACAAACTAACAATACTCACCACCCGGAGAGGACGAGGAAGCAAAACCAGTGCATGCATGAGTCTCTCAGGTGTTGTGGGATGGTGGGACGAGTGGCAGCTGCGCATCCTTGTCCTCGCCAGCCTCTTCATGCAGTACCTCCTCTACCTCTGTGTATGGCTGCGTAGATCTCCTTCCATGTCTAGGATGAGAGTGCTGGTGTGGATCGTTTACATAGGCAGCGATGCTTGAAGAATATGTACAAGATGCAAAGAAATGTCTACTGGACACGGAGAAGTCCGGGGGAAGGTATGGGCTTAGATCACTAAGCAATTATATGTTTGTTGATCGGTCTGTTCCATACTCTCTTC
>NW_021253835.1:0-1042 GCF_002162155.2 Triticum dicoccoides
CCTCATGAGTCATTCGATTGTGTGATACGAGCCGTTCAATTATCTTGTCTAATTTCCCGCAATGATGCTCTTGTTGCAAGATCTGCTCTAGACTGATTTCCTGCAACAAGACCTTTGTTGTGAAATCTCATCTTCTATAATTTCCTGCAACAAGACTCATATTGCAAAACCTCTTCTTCTCTAATTTTCTGCAACAAGGTCTTTGCAAAAATTGCAATAACATCTTCCGCCGCGTCTAATTTTCCGCAACAACATCTTCCGCCGCATCTAATTTTCTGCAACAAGATCTTGTTGCAAAAATTGCAACAACGTCTTCTGTCGCGTCTAATTTTCTGCAACAAGACCCTTGTTGCAGAAATTGCAACAGGACCTCCTGTCACGTCTATTTTCTGCAACAAGACCTTTGTTGCAAAAATCGCAACAAATTTTTTGTTGCGTATGAGCTTGAGGAGACGAGAGCCATGGACGCCGGCACTCCTCCAGGACGGCGGCGACATCGAACGGCGAGCGACGGCAGATGCAGCTCCAAAGGCGGGCGGTCCGGTCCGGCGGCTTCCAGCGCAGGCGTAGCCGGCAGGCAGCACCGTGGTGGCCGGTTTCCAGCATCTACGCACTAGCCGTGGGTTGCTGCAACCATCACCAGCCATGGAGCGCTTCTCGTCATAGACGAGATCAATATTTCGCTGAAAAGACACATGGCATGGAGGCATGTTGTGACTACAGAGCTAGATGTGGGGGATAAATGAGGGGGGGGAGGGAACGAGTGGCTCATGGTGAAGATAAGAAGGAAAAAAGATACACGGTGATGGCCACATGGGACGCGTGGCGTGCGTCTGAGGCGGCGGATGGAGCGCTAGAATCCGCCGGGTGATAGTTATCTTTTCCCATAGTATAGTTAAGAGTATTATTTGTGATCTGATGGCTCATGACACATATTAACAACGTCTTATATGACGGCAGTGCATCTTTGGCTCGCTTCAGTGCTTGTAGTCGTCGCTAGGTGGTCTACGGACCTGAATATAATATTTACTTCTGGTGTTCT
>NW_021253836.1:0-698 GCF_002162155.2 Triticum dicoccoides
CATGTGTCTTTTCAGCGAAATATTGATCTCGTCTATGACGAGAAGCGCTCCATGGCTGGTGATGGTTGCAGCAACCCACGGCTAGTGCGTAGATGCTGGAAACCGGCCACCACGGTGCTGCCTGCCGGCTACGCCTGCGCTGGAAGCCGCCGGACCGGACCGCCCGCCTTTGGAGCTGCATCTGCCGTCGCTCGCCGTTCGATGTCGCCGCCGTCCTGGAGGAGTGCCGGCGTCCATGGCTCTCGTCTCCTCAAGCTCATACGCAACAAAAAATTTGTTGCGATTTTTGCAACAAAGGTCTTGTTGCAGAAAATAGACGTGACAGGAGGTCCTGTTGCAATTTCTGCAACAAGGGTCTTGTTGCAGAAAATTAGACGCGACAGAAGACGTTGTTGCAATTTTTGCAACAAGATCTTGTTGCAGAAAATTAGATGCGGCGGAAGATGTTGTTGCGGAAAATTAGACGCGGCGGAAGATGTTATTGCAATTTTTGCAAAGACCTTGTTGCAGAAAATTAGAGAAGAAGAGGTTTTGCAATATGAGTCTTGTTGCAGGAAATTATAGAAGATGAGATTTCACAACAAAGGTCTTGTTGCAGGAAATCAGTCTAGAGCAGATCTTGCAACAAGAGCATCATTGCGGGAAATTAGACAAGATAATTGAACGGCTCGTATCACACAATCGAATGACTCATGAGG
>NW_021253837.1:0-744 GCF_002162155.2 Triticum dicoccoides
TCCACAGAGATGCCAACATGTCTCACCTCGGGTATTCGTAACATATCGCGAAGCAACAGGAATAACACAAGTCAACTGGAGGTTCACTCGAATATTCATTCGTGTGGGTATAGGGGTCAATATGGGTGTCCACGGCTCCGATGTTGGTCATTGATCGGAAGGGGTTCCGGGTCATGTCTATACTTCACTGAACCCATAGGGTCACACGCTTAAGGGTCATCTATCTGCTGAATACTAGACAGGGAGCCTGAGAGAAAGTTTCCGAAAAATGTTTTCGGAAACAGCAAAAAAGTTTCGATAAGAGAGGTCATCGGATGAGTTTCGATGAAACCGAAAAAGTTGTTTCGAGGTATGCCATTAAGTCAAAATGGTTTCGGCACATGCCTGATAATTCTTGGAGGGTGCCAGAATCATTCTGAAAACTTTTTGGAATTTTCAAAAATAAAAACCGGAAATGTTCCGGAGCTGCCGGAACCGGTTCAGATGCTTTTCGCAAATGAAAATCACTAAACTGGAATTGTTCCAGAACGCGTTGAAAATTATTATGGTGGGTACTAGAAATGTTCTAACCCACATAAATATTTTCAGTTCGAACGGACGCTGAAAAATGTCGTCGTGAATAGTGAAAGTGCTTTTTGGGATATTTTATGGAAAGCCATTATTTTGGGCTTCGTCCCAAGATATTTTGGGATGACATGGATGGATAGGAAGGTGGTGGAGCCACCCAAGAGGGCTGCCAATTTC
>NW_021253838.1:0-592 GCF_002162155.2 Triticum dicoccoides
TGCATCAACCCCTATGCATAGATTACCCCAATGTCACCTCGGGAATCCGCGAGTTGAGTGCCAAAACATATATCAAGTGAATCAATATGATACCCCATTGTCACCACGAGTATTCAATTGCAAGACATATATCAAGTGTTCTCAAATCCATAAAAGTATTCAATCCGATAACAACAAAATCTCAAAGGGAAAATCTCAATTCATCACAACAAGATAGAGAGGGGAAAACACCATATGATCCGACTATATTAACAAAGCCCGTGATACATCAAGATCGTGACATCTCAAGAACATGAGAGAGAGAGAGAGACATTAAACAAACCCTCGGCCCCGATGGTGGACTACTCCCTCCTCATCGTGGTAAAGGCTATCATTGCCACTTTTATTGAAATAAAAGATGCAAAAAATTATTCTAAATAACAACGAGCAAATCCTAACAAAATAAAATGATGCTCCAAGCAAAACACATATTATGTGACGAATGAAAACATAGCTCCAAGTGAGGTTACCGATAATGTTGGAGACGAAAGAGGGGATGCCTTCCGGGGCATTCCCAAGCTTAGTTGCTTGGATATTCCTTGAATATTACCTT
>NW_021253839.1:0-1276 GCF_002162155.2 Triticum dicoccoides
TTGAGCCATATGTATGTGTTGTTCCTACCTTGCTATGCCTGCTATGCTTAGAGTCGTGTCAGGTCTGGTTCATCTGGGTGATGGGCTAGAGTGAAATGTTATGTCAGTAATGAGAGTGGTGTGGTGAACACGATTTGGTAAAGGTATCGATGAGAGGCCATGTAGGAGTACATGGTGGGTTGTTTCATTGAAGCCGACCTTAAGCACTGAGATCTGTATGTGTGATTTAAGAATCAGCTACTACCATGCATTGGGCCCGAAACCAATGGACCCTCTCGGCTTCTTATTCACCCTAGTTCTCCGTCCAGGAGTTGCAAGTAGTTTCTGGTGTTTGTAGCCTACTGGAGGCCGTGGACAGCGCTGACCGTAGGGGTGGGCTGTGATGCGATAGGTACGTGGCACGGTGTACTGAATACCCGTTAGGTATTTCGGGAACCCTGTTCACATCGTTCGGGGCCGTATGGGAAACCTCGGCCGGACTCCCTGCGGATGGAACCTGGATAGGCGATAAACCTGGACTAGAGGCTTAGGTGATTAGGTAGGTCGTGGCCGACACCCACGTTGGGCTTCCGCTTGAAGGTTGCCGAGTACATGTCGTGTAAACGACGGTAAGTGGTGAGAGCGTGTATGAAGAAGTACACCCCTGCAGGGTTAACATGATCTATTTGAATAGCCGCGTCCGCGGTAAAGGACTACTTGGTTGCCTATACAGTTCATAGACAAGTAAATGGAAACTACTAAAAGCCTCAAGATAAGAGTGAGTGCCGAGGATGGCTCTTCCGTAGAAAGACGGAGGTGGATCCTCGGTGGTGTATTGAAGTGGTGAGTAGTGGACTCGTGTGCGCAAAACCATTTCAAGTTGGAGTATCGTAGGATAGTCTAGCCAAGAGTCAAAGCTGGCTTGCTGCAATAACTCCACCAACCCTTCTTGATACTAAGCATGTATGTAGGATCTGATGTAAGTCTTGCTGAGTACCTTTGTACTCATGTTGCTATAATCTACATTTTTACAGAAGACGCTGCAACCCCTTCTGATGGGTTCTATGTAGACGTTGACATCAACGAGTAGGCTAAAGACCCAGGTGGTGACCCTGAGCTTGTGAAGGACCTTGTAGTATAGCTAGGCTTCCCAAGCCTCTTTTATTTTACTAGTTGTCTGTACTCAGACAAGTTACTTCCGCTGCTGGTTTGTATGACTGTATGACTTGTATGTTGGGTCGTGAGACCCGTACCTTCGTGTATGTTATGTATGGCTCCCTGAGCCTTAAATAAAGTA
>NW_021253840.1:0-580 GCF_002162155.2 Triticum dicoccoides
TATCATCCATCTAGTGCAATGGGTCTGGGATTCATGGGAACGCGGAAGGACCCTTGATGCGGCCGATGCGCAGCTCAACCTAGAGTTCGACGACCGGGAGATGGAGTGCATGGTGGTGGTCGGGCTCTGGTGCGCGCACCCTGACCGGAGCCTGAGGCCGTCCATCAAGCAAGCTATGAACGTGCTACGATTTGAGGCGCCTCTGCCAAGCCTTCCAGCAAAGATGCCCGTCGCGACATTTACGGCGGCAATTGATTCTTCATTAGTTTCCGCATCTGAGCTTTCAGGTGGCAGATGACAGATTATGCATGATTGTTTGAGAAAGAGGAAAACATGCACATCTGCCCACAAGCTCCCGAGCACACGATCAATGACACCATGTGATGCTAATAAAATGCATGCAAAAGAAAGAGTAGTGCAATCAACTGCGTGCAATAAGCAAATAACCAGATGCACATGTGGCGCGGGAAGAAGGAATGAATGGAGAACTGGATCCAGGAAAGGAAGGACAAGGAGAAGGACGGGAAGGGCTCGGGAGTCGAGTCCGCCTATCTAGTGGCTTCTCGGTACAATGCTCCGC
>NW_021253841.1:0-2553 GCF_002162155.2 Triticum dicoccoides
TGCGCTTAGACCAAACATACGTTCCTTGTGTCATCTGCAAACTCCTTCCTGTACTTTCTCTCGATTTTTCTCCACTACGACCCGTCAGCGGGTACTCTCAACTTTCCGTCTTTCTTACGGTCTTCTCTGTGCCATCGCATCGCCTTGGCAAGCTCTTTGTTTTGGAACAAACATTTCAACCGTGGTATTATAGGAGCATACCACATCACCTTGGCAGGAATCTTCTTCCTGGGGCGCTCGCCCTCGACATCACCAGGGTCATCGCGGCTGATCTTATAGCGCAATGCACCGTGCTACGTCTTGAGCTTGCGTTGTTTTTCCCCCGAAGAGGAAGGGATGATGCAGCAGAGTAGCGTAAGTATTTCATTCAGTTTTTGAGAACCAAGGTATCAATCCAGTAGGAGCCCATGCTCAAGTCCCTCGTACCTGCACAAAACGATAACTACTCGCAACCAACGCGATTAGGGGTTGTCAATCCCTTCATGGTCACTTACGAGAGTGAGATATGATAGATATAATATTTTTGGTATTTTTGGTATAAAGATGCAAAGTAAAAAGTAAAGGCAAAGTAAAAAAGCAAAGCAAGACTAAAGTAATGGAGATTGATATGATGAGAATAGACCCGGGGGCCATAGGTTTCACTAGTGGCTTCTCTCAAGAGCATAAGTATTCTATGGTGGGTGAACAAATTATTGTTGAGCAATTGATAGAATTGAGCATAGTGATGAGAATATCTAGGCATGATCATGTATATAGGCATCACGTCCGTGACAAGTAGATCGAAACGATTCTGCGTCTACTACTATTACTCCACTCATCGACCGCTATCCAGCATGCATCTAGAGTATTAAGTTAAAACAGAGTAACGCCTTAAGCAAGATAACATGATGTAGAGAGATAAATTCATGCAATATGAAATAAACCCCATCTTGTTATCCTCGATGGCAACGATGCAATACATGCCTTGCTGCCCCTTCTGTCACTGGGTAAGGACACTTCAAGATTGAACCCAAAGCTAAGCACTTCTCCCATGGCAAGAACTACCAATCTAGTTGGCCAAACCAAATGGATAATTCGAAGAGACTTGCAAAGATAACCAATCATACATAAAAGAATTCAGAGAAGATTCAAGTATTATTCATAGATAGACTTGATCATAAACCCACAATTCATCGGTCTCAACAAACAGACCGCAAAAAGAAGATTACATCGAATAGATCTCCACAAGAGAGGGGGAGAACTTTGTATTGAGATTCAAAGAGAGAGAAGAAGCCATCTAGCTACTAACTATGGACTCGAAGGTCTGAGGTAAACTACTCACACTTCATCGGAGAGGCTATGATGATGTAGAAGCCCTCCGTGATGACGGCCCTCTTCCGGCGGAGCTCCGGAACAGGCCCCAAGATGAGATCTCGTGGATAAAAAAAGTTGCGGCGGTGGAATTAGGTTTTTGGCTCCTGTTCTGATCATTTGGGGGTACGTGTGTATATATAGGAGGAAGAAGTACGCCGGAGGAGCAACGAGGGTCCCACGAGGCAGGGGGCGCGCCCTAGGGTGGCGCCCCCACCCTCGTGACTGCCTCTTTTGTTCCTTGGAGCAGGGTCCAAGTCTCCTAGACCACGTTCCGTGAGAAAATCACGTTCCCGAAGATTTTATTCATTTGGACTCCGTTTGATATTCCGTTTATCTGAAACACTAAAATAGGCAAAAAAACAGCAATTCTGGGCTGGGCCTCCGGTTAATAGGTTAGTCCCAAAAATAATATAAAAGTCGAAAATAAATCCCAATATAGTCCAAAACAGTAGATAATATAGCATGGAGCAATCAAAAATTATAGATACGTTGGAGACGTATCAGGCATCCCCAAGCTTAATTCCTGCTCGTCCTCGAGTAGGTAAATGATAAAAAGAGAATTTTTGATGCGGAGTGCTACTTGGCATAATTTCAATGCAAATCTTCTTAATTGTGGTATGAATATTCAGATTAGAAAGATTCAAGACAAAAGTTTATATTGACATAAAAAATAATAATACTTCAAGCATACTAACAAAGCAGTTATGTCTTCTCAAAATAACATGGCCAAAGAAAGTTATCCCTACAAAATCATATAGTCTGGCTATGCTCCATCTTTACCACACAAAGTATTTAAATCATGCACAACCCCGATGACAAGCCAAGAAATTGTTTCATACTCTAACTTTTTCAAAACTTTTTCAATCTTCACGCAATACATGAGCGTGAGCCATGGATATAGCACTATAGGTGGAATAGAATGGTGGTTGTGGAGAAGACAAAAAGGAGGGAAAGATAGTCTCACATCAACTAGGCGTATCAACGGGCTATGGAGATGCCCATCAATAGATATCAATGTGAGTGAGTAGGGATTGCCATGCAACGGATGCACTAGAGCTATAAGTATATGAAAGCTCAAAAAGAAACTAAGTGGGTGTGCATCCAACTTGCTTGCTCACGGAGACCCAGGGCAATTTTGAGGAAGCCCATCATTGGAATATACAAGCCAAGTTCTATAATGTAAAATTACCACTAGTATAT
>NW_021253842.1:0-822 GCF_002162155.2 Triticum dicoccoides
GCCATGTCATAGCATGCATCATATTGTGCATTGCATTGATCGTGTTTTTCTGTATTGCCGGTAATTGTCCCCTCTCGATAGGCGTGTACCGACGATGTGATCGATGACACCGATGAAGAGCTATATTATCTTCAGAAGTGCCAGGCAAGCAAAACCCCCTTGTTCATTCCGATAAAATCCCACTCTCTCGCTCCTGCTCTCTTTTACTGCATTAGGACAACACCGATTTAACTGTTACAGGCTGCGGTAGTTGAACCCCTTTATCCTCTGCATGACCTGTCATTGCCACAGTAAATAGATGAAACCCACTAGCATGAGTAGGAGTTGTTTGAGCCTTGTTGTGCCTACTCATTCATGTTTGTCTGTCATGCCTGCTATTGCTTAGAGTTGAGTCAGGTCTGATTCATCGGGGATGAATCAGAGGCGTGTGAACATGTCCTACTGTGTGTGAGCTAAGTGTGTGAACACGATTTGGTAAAGGTAGTGGTGAGAGGCCATGTAGGAGTACATGGTGGGTTGTCTCATTGCAGCCGTCCTCAGGAACTGAGTTCTGTGTTTGTGATCCATGACCAGCTACTACCACACATTGGAATGCTTAAGTGCCCCTCTCGACTTATTAATCAACATGATCTCTGTCCAGGAGTTGCAACTAGTTTCTGGTGTTTGTAGGTAGTGTTAGTAGTCTACCAAGTGGCACCCGGTACAGGTGGGCTTGGGACAGACTAGGCACAGTGGCACGGTGTACCAAGTGGCACCCGGATGGTGGGCTTGGGAACCCTGCTCACATCGTTTGGGGCCGTAAGCGACACCCCGGCCGGATCT
>NW_021253843.1:0-505 GCF_002162155.2 Triticum dicoccoides
TTCAAGGAGCCGCCACGTCTCGCCTTCCTGAGCAGGACACAAACCCTAACAAAGCTAAAAAAATCTAAAATCGGAGCCCTCCCACCGGCAAGGGCTGAGATCCAGTCCGCCTCCATGGCCATAGGACCACCGGAGACGGGATGGACCGGTGCCGGCGCCGGTGGGAGGCGGAAATAGTTAGGGTTCTTGGGAGGCGGCGGCTAGCTCCAGGGAAGAGTTTGCCTCGTAGATTTGTGTAGTCCCATTTCTATCGGCTTCAAGTGCCATGCACGGGTTAATGCTACTGAGTGGGTTTGCCACTTTAGAGAGTGGCTTGTTCGGCTCTCAGTCTTCATGGAGCTCAAAACTTTAAGCAATTCAAAAATCACGTTGTGAAGTCTCCAAAAAAATTCCGAAAAACATTCATGAAAAAAAAAGAAATTAAAATGTGTAAAAAAGACATACACGCATACAAGTGTGTTAATTTTCATGATAAAATCTTCTTATGTGAGCTACACAGAAAAAA
>NW_021253844.1:0-1076 GCF_002162155.2 Triticum dicoccoides
CTTCACTTATATCTTTTTAGAGAAATGACAGGAATTGGTCATTCACATGGTTAGTCATAAAATCCTACATAAAACTTGAAGATCGCTGAATATTTTTGCGATATTTTTGCATGACAGGAATTGGTCATTCACATGATATGTTTGATTCCTTGCAATATTTTTGCGATATAAAGGTGGTGATATTAGAGTTATGCTAGTGGGTGACTGTGGATTAGTAGAAATACTTGTGTTGAGGTTTGTGATTCCCGTAGCATGCACGTATGGTGAACCGCTTTGTGATGAAGTTGGAGCACAATTTTATTTATTGATTGTCTTCCTTATGAGTGGCGGTCGGGGACGAGCGATGGTCTTTTCCTACCAATCTATCCCCCTAGAAGCATGCGCGTAGTACTTAATTTTCAATGGCTTGTAGATTTTTGCAATAAGTATATGATTTATTTATGACTAATGTTGAGTCCATGGATTATACGCACTCTCACCCTTCCATCATTGCTAGCCTCTTCGGTATCGTGCATTGCCCTTTCTCAGCTCGAGAGTTGGTGCAAATTTCACCAGTGCATCCAAACCCCGTGATATGAGACGCTCTGTCACACATAAGCCTCCTTATATCTTCCTCAAAACAGCCACCACACCTACCTATCATGGCATTTCCATAGCCATTCCGAGATATATTGCCATGCAACTTCCATCATATCATATACATGACTTGAGCATTCATTGTAATATTGCCTTGCATGATCGTAAGATAGCTGGCATGATGTTTTCAGGGCTTGTCCGTTTTTTGATGTCATTGCTACGCTAGATCATTGCACATCCCGGTACACCGCCGGAGGCATTCATATAGAGTCATATCTTTGTTCTAGGTATTGAGTTGTAAGTAAATAAACGTGTGATGATCATCATTATTAGAGCATTGCCCCAGTGAGGAAAAGATGAAGGAGACTATGATTCCCCCACAAGTCAGGATGAGACTCCGGACTTTATGAAAAATAAAAGAGGCCAAAGAAGCCCACATATAAAAAAGAGGCCAAAGAAGCCCACCAAAAAGAAAAAAAAGAGAAAAAATGAGAGAAAAA
>NW_021253845.1:0-414 GCF_002162155.2 Triticum dicoccoides
GTTAAGCCACCAATCCACGCACGCCACGCTACTCTTGAAATGCATTAGCTACAAGCACAACCATAGTTATTTAGACTCACTTTTCTAAAGCATTTGTTGGAATTACCTCTACCATAGACTGAAATATACCTGAATCAGATGACCATTGTTGTCCATTTCAAGGACAACTGTATCAGCCTCATCAAGCGTTGCTCCATACAATCCGCTCCTCTTGGTCACACATTTATCCTATCGTTGGTGGGAATCTAGTGACAAAGGAAAAATGGTATATCTTAGAATGAACCTGTCGTGAGTACATCGATACCAAGATTACAACACTTGACCATGAGAACTCACCTCAGGATCATAAGTTGAAGAGCCGGTGAGTGGTACTACTTTCCCTTGATTTTCATGAAAAACAATAAATGTGTCGAA
>NW_021253846.1:0-8235 GCF_002162155.2 Triticum dicoccoides
GGGGGGGGGGGCGAATCCTACTTGGACCGGGAGTCCAAGTAGGACTCCTCTCTATGGCGCGGCCCCCCTTGGTCAGCCCTCTCCTCTTCCCCCCTTTATATACGTGGGAGGGGGGCACCCCAAAGACACACAAGATGATCTTCAGCCATGTGCGGCGCCTCCCTCCACAATTTTACACCTCGGTCATATATCATCATAGTGTTTAGGCAAAGCCTTGCGCCGGTAACTTCATCATCACCGTCACCACGCCGTCGTGCTAACGAAACTCTCCCTCGACCTCAGCTGGATCAAGAGTTCGAGGGACGTCACCGAGCTGAACGTGTGCAGATCACGGAGGTGATGTGCGTTCGGTACTTGATCGGTTGGATCGCGAAGACGTTCGACTACATCAACCGCGTTACTAAACGCTTCCGCTTTCGGTCTACGGTGTTTGGCCGATAAGATAAATTGGCCTATAAATCATCCAATATGGCGATAAATCGGCTGATATGCTGATAACTTGCCGATTTATCTCTTATCATGGGTCGACCGATAAGTTCCCGAAAAGCAATATCCCCAACATTGTTTGGATATCGCTCAGTTACAGACTATCCACTCTTACTGTGAGGTCTACATTTTTGTCAAATCTCGACAAATGATTACATTCAACGTGCACTTCTTTATATTTAAATTGATAACATACACAACATAATAGAAACAAGTGCATCTACTAACATTGTCAGATTATATAGCCTATTACCGTGAGACCCATGGAATCTTCAATGTGTTATGTTCAATCAATTTGCACCATTATTACAAGACAACCATGATGGTTTTTAATTTACCCACCGTAAATTAATTATTTCTGGTTCATCCATGTAGGTAAAGGATGACCGCAAAAAAATTTGAGGAGATTGCCCTCAATGGCCAAAACTACCCTACATCTACATGGGCCATGGACATCAAGATTGGTCTTGCTTCCTGTGGGATAGCGCGTGCAATCTAGGATCCGGGGACTCCTCTACCGGCTGGACCCACGCCGCTGACTGAACAAGAAAACTATGTAACTTTATAGATCATAAGGCACCATATTCACCTAGATCTAAAGTCTGAGTACTTAGAGGAGGAATCTCCTAGTACTTTGTTTCTAGCCATCAAAAAGAGATATAAACAACAGAAGGAAGCCGTCCTGCCAGAAGCACTCCATGATTGGACTCGCCTTCGTCTTCAGGATTTCAAGTCCATCAGTGAGTACAACCACATGGTTCGTAAGATAAGTTCCAAATTGCGTTTTTGCGGGAAAGAACCTACTGATGCGGAGAAGATAGAGAAAACTTTATCTATTATGCTCCCTTCGGACATGATCCTCCAGCAGAAATACTGTGCTCGCACCTATACTATCTATTCCGAGCTTATTCATATGTTACTTTAGGCTGAAAAACATGATGAGCTACTCACTAAGAATGGATCTCAACGCCCAGCTGGGGCACAACCTTTAACTGAAATTCATACGAATATCGGGAATAGACAGAAGTTTGATGGTGCCTATAAGGGCAATCAATCAAATTTCCAGAACAAGCGAAAATGCAAATAAAGGTCTAGGAACTCAGACAAGAGAAAATGCACTGGAAAGCCCAAGCATGATAAATCTCGCTTTGCAACAAGTGTGGATGCTGCACGCACCCCACTGACAAGTGCAAGATTCCAAAGCATATGGTTATGCTGCACCAACAATCTCAGGGACGCAAAGCACCTCAAGGGAAGAGGTTTGAAGCCAACTTCAACCTTATGACATTACTGTTTTGGTTGAAAAATAAATAAAGAGACGTTACTGTTAAAATATGAACGCTTGCACAACTTCGTTTAAGTGTAATGTTATTATCCTTTATGATCCATTAAGCATGAACAAATCACCGTTGACAACATTATGACTTAACAACATACGTACTACATTGCTGACAAAATTTGTACCATGTTTATATTTAGATCTAAATGTGGAGGTTGTCTTCCTACTCGGAGCGAAGTCTGCTAATAGATCACCTTGTACTGTCACTACAACATTCAAAGGGATGTCGAGAACATATCCGTTACTACCAATAAATAAGCTCAAATGGGCCAATTCATACAAGTATTTTGTCCAAATAGCATAACAATTACATAGCATGGCAAAGAAACTGAGATGCATCACACTAGTTGATAAGAACAGATTATCCGGCCGTTGCCTCATAGTAATATATTCAAAAACAAAAGAAATAAGCGATACGACATTACTTAAATTGTTAGCTTAACATGAAAGGATGTGAACAAGATCTCATCAATCAATCATCAAAAATTAGCATTGCAAAGTGCGGAGACATTCTAGTGATGCTATTACCTCCACTGTATACACTTCGGAATTGAAGTTGGTGAGAAAGACATTGGTTTTCTAAATGTTTCTTGAACTGCAACGAGTGAAGCTGTACCGTGGCTGAAACGGTGCATAGGGCCAGCAAATTATCCCCCTACAAATATTGTAGCGTCATCATGTGGTGCTTCTTTAAATTCAGGGAAAGAAGCTTATTCATATCAAATGTTCTTTCCAACCCTAATGAAGCAATGCCATGACAAATCCACCTTCCTCTTCTAGAATTGGCCAGTGTGCAGTCTGGCACGGTGAGTAGCACACCACCACCTTCCCGTGCGAATGTGAATTCTTGAAACGCATCCATCGCCTGTGGTAGCCGTATCACAACTAGCTTCTGCTTCTTGAAATCAAACTCAAGGATTTTGCCTCTCCGCATGAAATCCAAAGTCGTGTGATGAACTCCCATAAGTATCCAGTGAAAGAGACCCCCAACCGACACTACAAGTTTGGTAGAACCTCTGTTGGGAAGGATGTTCGGAACCTCACATGTAATGGGTGTTGAGATGACATTACCCCATACACCAGTCTCCGAAGAGTAAACGTGCGTGAAACGCTCGTCTTTGTTGTTTGTGGTCATCGTCTGCCACTACCAAAACCACCAAGAATCGTTGGGCATGTCCATCAACATGAAGCACTGCCCCGTTGATCTCGGCCGCGTTCATATGGATTCCTAGGGGGATGACAATGCAGTGTTGGCGGACAAGGAAATAGAGTTGCGTCTGGTCAAAGATTAGTACGAGGCCATGACGGTATCCATTTGAAGCCTTGTTGCTTAATTGTGGGCTTCAAGTAGCATGAGATGAAATAGGCACAGAAGGTTACCTTGATCTGTCGAGGCATGTTGTTTCTGTAGATCGACAAGGATCCCTAAGAGTTATCATACGGGCCTACTCTTCGTCCGGTGATACCGCCGAGCAAGGTCAAGTCTCCTTCACATCCCAAACTTGCAACGTTAGACGGCAACATTGAACATTGGTGACATCCAGGTGCAACCGCCAAAAAAAAGGCTAGCCATATACATATATATAAGTAGGTAAATAAAAATGATCTGGAAGGAGAGAAAGGAAGTTGGAAATTAAACAGGGTATCTATAGATTATTGTTTAGGGGAAGAGGGTATGTATGGATTTTCTTTTTCTTTTTTGAGAAACTAGAGGATTTTTTATTTTGAGGATTACTAGAGGATAGTTTTTTTTTTTGAGAAACACTAGAGTATAGATGATTTGATCGTGTGGACACCGAAATTTTTATTAATAGTAATTAATAATCCAGTAATTAGGAAAGTAATAAAGTATAAATGGAAATTTTGAATATAGTAAGGACGCGGTCAACAACAGCGTCCCTGTATGGACACACATGCTAATGACGTCCATCCCTGGATGCTATTTTGGATAGCATCCATTCATCATCTCATAAACTGATGATAGAAAATTTGGCTTCTCATGGACTAGCCAATTAAGAACCATAACCCACGAACAACAATCCAATAATGTATAAAGTATCCACTTGTAAATCATTGAATCAGTTATATAGAGGATTCAAACAACAAAGATGCAGTAGGATCGTACAACAACTAACATGAATCAACAACAAGATCGATTGGAGGATTCTAATGGAGAGTGGGCAGTGGGACGATGCCGCCCCTCAGTGTTGTCGGCCGCGGGAGGGTGCTTACCATACGTCGTGGTCAAGGATTGACGACTGCATGCATACTAGGGTTTATAGCCCATGGAAGTTCCATAAGTCAGTACGAAACGATCCGGTTTAGTCCGATCTAAGGGGTAGGCCAACCTCTTAATTGGACGTCGCTTGCCATAGCGTCCAGGCCTGGACGCTGTCTACAATAGCATCCGGGGCTGGACGTTGTCCTCAATGACGTCCTTCCTATTTTTTAAATTTTCACCCACCCTTGACTAGTTTCAGAATTACTGGATTATTAATTACTATTAATAAAAAATTCGGGTGTGGACAAGTGTGGAGGTGGCTGGCTGAGTGGGTCTAGTGAGCTGAGCCTAACCTCTTCTTCTGCTCCCGTTCCACCCCCAAGAGAAAGAAACGTGTGGCACAATTCCTACATCCGCCGCCTACGCCTGCTCTTCGGCGCGCGGGCAGCCACCACCAGCAGGGTGTGAGGCCAGCGAGGGCACGAAGCGGGGCGTGAGGCGCGGCCAGCGGCCACGGCGCGGCGACGCGGCAGCAGCCATCGGGGCGGGCTACGACGAGCATGCACCAGCGAGATGGGGCGGGGCGGTGCAGCGCGGCCGCGGCCAGCTTGGGGGCGCCGGCGACCAGCGGGGTCGCGGACAGCACGGCGTCATCTGGACGCCGGCCTCGGGATGCGATCTTCGTCGCGTTCATCCGGAAAAACGACGGCGCATGGCACATCTGGTGCTTTTGCGGCGGTACCGCGATCATCTGGATCACGATCTGTACCGACTCCCTATAGTGTAGTCAACAAGTTGCTCTTAGTCCAAGAACATCGACATTGGTCGGCGACGTGTTCGTCCGCTCGGTTCTTGGGAGGAAAATCAACACCATAGGTAGATTAAATATGAAAAATATTCTAATCACAAAAACGGAATCGCAGTAACGAGAGGAATCCATTTATGCAAAAGTGGAGATCGGATCTTATACCTCCGCGGGATCGACGAAAGCCTGCGTGATGCAGGCTTGACGCAGGCTTGACGGAGAGTTGATGGAGCGAAGCGTACTGATAATGTGTTCCGCAACTCCGCCAGCGAGTCCGGTCCGAGGTTGCGGAGCGAGAGCGAGTGTCGTAGGCGAAATAGTCGAACGCGAAAGTAAAAGACACAGAGAGATATGGAGTAGACCAGCTTTATTAATCAATGATTAGGTGTTACAATGATGACTCCTCGTTTTATATAGGAACTAGGGGGTTAAAGGATAAGTACCCACTTAACGTAAAGTGAGGGAAACGGGAGGGGCTAGCCCGTGCGATACGCACGAGGCCGCCGCCACCCCCTCGATGGCCCTGGTTTCCCAACATCAGGCCCGTCGATGGGGCAGGCCAAATTGGCCGACCGCCCCGGGCCCCCAAGATTTTGGGGCCCCCAAATCAGGGATAATTGTATGTAAAGCCCACTGGCTGAGGCAGGAGCAGGAGCCCATTCACGTACACACGTCGCTGCGTCGGCCGCGCGGTGATGCCGCTAGGGATTGTTCCGACGTCTGATCGCCCGATCCGATCGCTCGCCTCGTGTTGGCCGCCCTCGCCGTCGTCACCCTCCGGCCCTCCCCCAGTCTTCCTCTTGTCTCCTCGGCTCCTCGCCAGATGGATGTTGCAGGCTACTTGACTAGTTCCCCAAGCCATGACCCCACGTGAGTCCTCCAGACCTATTTGCTGTAAGCCGGTTTGCTTCAGAGTTCACATAACGATTTCTGAATTTTGGTACAGATCGAAGACCTAAAGGAATCTCCATCTCCTGAATTGAAAAATCAAGAGACACTCCTGCTGCCACTATTGTACGTATGCTCTTCTTTTCTGAATTTTGGTGCACAAACTGATCACATGGATAGTTAATAAACTTGAGCATTAGCCACTGTACTTCGTATATATCAATAAGCGATACATTTCTTTATACTTTGCAGCCATAGGTCTAGACTTCAGATGGATTGATGCAACTATTTTTGGAGATAATTGCTAATTCAAACTTCAAGGTGCAAACTTTTTCTTTTTTTATCTTGATAAATGATATGCTTAGAACTTCAGTTATATGAGTATATCAAAATTTAGGAAGCCATTTTGCATTTCGTCCCGGGCCCCCAAATTTCTGGAGATGGCCCTGCCAACATTGTGTGGACTAGTGTGGAGGTGGGCTGGCTGAGTGGGTCTAGTGGGCTGAGCCTAACCTCTTCTTCTGTTCCCGTTCCACCCCCAAGAGAAACCAACCTGTGGCACAATTCCTACATCCGCCGCCCACGCCTGCTCTCCGGCCGCCGCCGCCGCCACACCGTAGTGCCGCTGCCGCAACGCTTTCTCTGTCCTCATGTCCCGCTCGTCCTCCCCCCTCTCCACCACCGACGCATCCGTCGCCGGCGTCGTCCAGGTCCAGCCTCCTCCTCCGCGTGAAAGTGAAGGTGAAAGTGAAACTGAGCCCCTCCTCTCTTGCCGCAGATTTCTAGGTCAGCTCACTCTCACTCTCCTCTCTACTACTCCCTCCGTTCCAAATTACTCGTCCCAGAAATGAATGTATCTAGAGGGAGTACTTTCCGAGAAGAAATTTCTGGTACTCACCGCTGCTGGTGATGGAGATGGAATGGTTGTGCAATACTTGAAATTTTGCACTGTCCAACCATGGAGAATTTGAGATTAATTGTCTATATATTCAGTGACTCGTCTATTGATCTGAACCTTTCTTGTATATTGATTCACCTTTCTTACACCGGCCTCATGCTTGTTGGGAGGCCATTGAATAACATGTGTCGGGTCCAACTAGTACGTTAGTTAATCTGCAATGCGCCGCCGACCACCTAGTTTTGTCAGCCTTTTTGGTACCTCATCAAACTGACTGATTACCAGCCATCCTACACTCATAGATACACCTCTGTACTGTAGTAGGATGATCTTTGTCATAGCAAATGTGTAATTTTCATGTGAAGGCAAATACGTATGCGAACAAAAACAAACTCCACAGCTCAACCTTACGATGGCGCTTTGAGATATCGATTCTGTTTGAGGTGATGATTTACTTATGTGGGTGAGTTTGTTTAGCTAGCATCTGCATTATGTATTTGCTTGCCCCCACCGTATATATAGGAATCTAGACATGAGGTGAGATGATGTTGTCCAGCAATATCAACCACTTTTGGAACTTCAGTTTGCACAGCTAGTAGTAGCATATTAATATGTTATATTGCTATGGAACTCACATGCTGACATATTTGCTTTGCTAGAGTCCCTCTTGAATGCTTATCAAATATAGTGTCAGGCACATTTGTTACAACAAACAATTCGTACTTGTGCATCGATCGCCTGTATATATATATATATGTGTGTGTGTGTGATTCCCTGGGGCTACCCGGCCATGTTGCATGGACAGGATGTGGCTGTTGGAGCTCAAGCTGCAGGAGGAGCGGCTCAACCACGGGAGGAGAACATGGTATGGCGGGAGGAGCTCAAGCGTGCCCGGCTGCTGCTGGAGGAGAGCATGTACCTGAGGAGGAAGAGCCCAAGCACGCTCATCTGCTGCAGGAGGAGAAGAGGGTGCTGCAGCTCAAGCACGCCCAGCTGCAGGAGGCCAAGCTCAAGTCGGTGAAGGCGCTGGAGTCCGTTACAAGGTCGATAGACAAGATTAAGTCCTTTGCATTGTCGTTGACTTTGAGATTCAACCAACAACTACATAAAAGTAGTAACTGACGAGGCACAGCCCGAGGATGAATGAAGATGGGAAATCAGGTCTTTCTTGGTACCACCAGGAGTAGATGACTGTACAGAAACTATGTCTATATATGTATTCAGGTCTTTCTTGGAAATAGGGTCGCGCTAACTGCCACACGTATGGCAGGAAGAGAGACGCACCACACGTCTCTAATGTAAACAGATTGCCACGTCATCGCATGCATGCATGCAGAATTTTTTTTGGATTTTCAGTTTAAAATGTTTTATCTCTTAAACGAAAAATCCGATTGAAAATCCATTTTCACCATTAAATTCCTCGCGATGAGATCTTCAAAACTAGATCACATGTTGATATGTTTTGATGAAATTTTTTTTGGATTAAAAGTTGCCATGTCTATTGCATATGAATTGCCATGATGTTTACACTGAAGTTGCCATGATATGTTTCAGCTATTTTCTTCTACATTTAAAAGTAAATTTTGACATTTATAAAA
>NW_021253847.1:0-707 GCF_002162155.2 Triticum dicoccoides
GGCAAGATCGTAGGTTCATGTTGATCAAGGCGCGTGTTCTTCGTCTCCGTCTAATCCCTAAGAGCTTCATGGTGTGGCAGCTTGGAGGTGCCCGTGACTGTTGGACAGTGCAGGTCACCATCCTACGCAGCAATGACTGGAACGGCTTACTGCCCGAGGTGCCGCCGGTGGGGGAAGAACCTCCTCCTCCTGACGGTAACCCTCACCCTCAGTTTTGCCCGGAGCTCACGGCTGAGCAGCTATACCAGCAACAAGTCCATAATTGGCTGGTTCAGAATGGAGCGCCTCAAGCTGAAAACAATGACACTAATGATCAAAGGCAGAATGAGCAAGCCAATGGAGGTTGGGGCCAATGGCCGGATCCTCAACCTGTGTAGTTGCCCCCCATGCCCCCTCACTTGATGAATTATCAGGCGTGGCTTTTTGCTCAAGGACTGACAGTCCAGCATGGATTAGTGCCGGTGGACAACATCACTGACAACCCTTTTCAAACCTGGAATGATTCTATTATTGCCTCTGACATCTCTAGTTCTTCTCAGCCTGATCTTGGGATTCTGCCCTCCATGGAGGCTGCTCTCTCTGATGCCATTGTGGTGCCTGATTCTCTGACAGTGACAGTGGATGTTCATGCTCATGGGCTGCGGTTCAGTCTGTCTACACAGGGAGATGAACTTATGGCCATTCTTCTGAATGAGCCCATTCCAAGG
>NW_021253848.1:0-415 GCF_002162155.2 Triticum dicoccoides
CATGTAAGTGCGCCTTGGGGTTCAACAACTATGGAAATCACTTCAGGCCCAGAAAACAGTGACTAAAAGTCCACAAAACGCGTTAGAATTGGCCAAAACTGTGAGTGTTCATAACCGACACGTAAGCGCACCCGGGGGTTCGTTAATCGTGGAAATCATTCCGGGGCCCCAAAACAGTGAGTAATTGTCCATGAAACGGGCTAGAATTGGCCAAAACTACTAGTATTGATGACCGACATGTAAACGCACCCCGGGGATCGTTAATCGTGGAAATCACACCGGGGCCCCAAAATAGTGAGTGTTGATGACCGACACATAAACGCACCTTGGGGTTCAACAACTATGGAAATCGCTTCGGGAGCCCTAAATGGTGAATAATAGCCCACGAATCGCGTCAGAATTGGCCAAAACTGTG
>NW_021253849.1:0-874 GCF_002162155.2 Triticum dicoccoides
GATGTGGTATTGTTGAGGAGAATGAAGCTATGCTTGCACGTTTTCTGGGTGGATTAAATAGAGAGATTCAGACCATTCTAGACTATAAGGAGTATACTAATATCACTCGTTTATTCCATCTTGCTTGTAAAGCTGAACGTGAAGTGCAGGATCGACAAGCATTGGCGCGAACTAAATTTTCTGCAGGCCGACCTTCATCATGGACACCGTGTGCATCTTCTACTTCAACTGCACCAGCACCTCAATCAGGTGCCTCCTACAGCCGTGATACAAGAAAACAGGAACAACCACCATTATCTGCCAAGAGCGCAACTGCCGGGCCTGCACAGAGTTCTTCTTCCAGGGCATCAACAGGGCATACAAGTGATATTATTTGTCGTCGTTGTAAGGGAGGAGGTCATTATGCGAGAGAATGCAAATCTCCGCGTGTGATGATTGCTACCGAGGGTGGTGGATATGAGTCCGCTAGTGACTATGATGAGGAGACATTGGCTCTTATTACACGTGAAGAACATGGTGGAGATGATTCTGATCATGAGACGCAATACAATGGCTCCTGAAGACGCTGACAGGTATGAATGTTTAGTTGCTCAACGTGTTTTGAGTGTGCAGGTCACACAAGCTGAGCAAAATCAGAGGCACAATTTGTTCCATACCAAGGGAGTTGTGAAGGAACGTTCTGTGCGCGTCATAATAGACGGAGGGAGCTGAAACAACTTGGCTAGCATGGAGATGGTGGAGAAGCTTTCTCTCACCACAAGACCACATCCACATCCTTACTACATCCAATGGTTCAACAACAGCGGCAAGGTTAAGGTAACACGTACTGTTCGTGTGCATTTTAGTATCTCTACATATGCTGATTATGTTGATT
>NW_021253850.1:0-2530 GCF_002162155.2 Triticum dicoccoides
ATCTTGATGTCCATGGCCCATGTAGATGTAGGGTAGTTTTGGCCATTGAGGGCAATCTCCTCAAATTTTTTTGCGGTCATCCTTTACCTACATGGATGAACCAGAAATAATTAATTTACGGTGGGTAAATTAAAAACCATCATGGTTGTCTTGTAATAATGGTGCAAATTGATTGAACATAACACATTGAAGATTCCATGGGTCTCACGGTAATAGGCTATATAATCTGACAATGTTAGTAGATGCACTTGTTTCTATTATGTTGTGTATGTTATCAATTTAAATATAAAGAAGTGCACGTTGAATGTAATCATTTGTCGAGATTTGACAAAAATGTAGACCTCACAGTAAGAGTGGATAGTCTGTAACTGAGCGATATCCAAACAATGTTGGGGATATTGCTTTTCGGGAACTTATCGGTCGACCCATGATAAGAGATAAATCGGCAAGTTATCAGCATATCAGCCGATTTATCGCCATATTGGATGATTTATAGGCCAATTTATCTTATCGGCCAAACACCGTAGACCGAAAGCGGAAGCGTTTAGTAACGCGGTTGATGTAGTCGAACGTCTTCGCGATCCAACCGATCAAGTACCGAACGCACAGCACCTCCGTGATCTGCACACGTTCAGCTCGGTGACGTCCCTCGAACTCTTGATCCAGCTGAGGTCGAGGGAGAGTTTCGTTAGCACGACGGCGTGGTGACGGTGATGATGAAGTTACCGGCGCAAGGCTTTGCCTAAACACTATGATGATATATGACCGAGGTGTAAAATTGTGGAGGGAGGCGCCGCACATGGCTGAAGATCATCTTGTGTGTCTTTGGGGTGCCCCCCTCCCACGTATATAAAGGGGGGAAGAGGAGAGGGCTGACCAAGGGGGGCCGCGCCATAGAGAGGAGTCCTACTTGGACTCCCGGTCCAAGTAGGATTCGCCCCCCCCCCCTTTCCTATTCCAAGTAGGAGAAGGAGGGAAGGGGAAGGATGGGAGAAGGAAGGAGGGGGGCGCCGCCCCCTCCTAGTCCAATTCGGACCAGCCGATGGGGGGGCGCGCGGCCACCCCTTGAGGCCCCTCTCTCCTTTCCCCTAAAGCCCACTAAGGCCCATTACTCTCCCGGGGGGTTCCAGTAACCTCCCGGTACTCCGAAAAATACTGGAAACACTTCAGAACCATTCCGGTGTACGAATATAACCTTCCAATATATCAATCTTCATGTCTCGACCATTTCGAGACTCCTCGTCATGTCCGTGATCTCATCCGGGACTACGAACAACCTTCGGTCATCAAATCACATAAACTCATAATACAAATCGTCATCGAACATTAAGCGTGCGGACCCTACGGGTTCAAAAACTATGTACACATGGCCGAGACACATCTCCGATCAATAACCAATAGCGGAACCTGGACACAGCTCGGCACCATCCTTGTTTTCCACCGTAATCCCTGCAGCTGCAACGTTCCTCAGAATTCTGTCCCGCAGGCCCCGGGCGTCGGCCGCAAGCGCGTCGGCCTGTGCGCGGCGTTGGTCGCACCACGCGGCCTGGCTCCGAAGCTCGGCCACCAGCTCCTCCTCGCCGGGCCTTGTGGCGAACAGGTCGGCGCCGTGCCAGAGGTCTCCCCCGTCCTCCTCCATCTCGCGGGCGAGCTTGACGGCGGTTTGCTCGATGTAGTCCACCCGGTCCAGCAGCTGCGCGATGGAGTGGAACTCGGCCCTCTCCTGCAGCTGCAGCACCCTGCTCACCTCAGACTGCATGCTTGTGAGGTCGGCCTCCACCTGCGGATCGACGATGTCGTCGTCTACCAGGGACCTGATATCCTCGTCGGTGTAACGGGCCACCACCGTCGCCGCCATGGTCGCCTCCATCTGTATCCTAGTTTCTCTGATGAGGAAGTACAAGATCTAACTAACGGGCCGGCCGTGGAGCTCCGCCGTATATATATAGACGTACGCCCAGAAATCCGATTCCTACTGTGGGCTAGGTCCGACTCCGGGACGTGTACGTGCTTGTGCTGTAAACCTAGCCCAACCCCAACCCTGTCAACGATCCGCCGTCACAGCCGTCGTCCACTGCTCGCCCATCATCAGGTGAACAGGATGACGGCCAGCCTCGGACCCCGCTGCCGTCCCTGCTCGCCGGCGGCCGGTCCGCTGGAGGTCCAAGACCTGCTCTGGGAGATCCTACTCCGCCTCCCCCCGCAGCCCTCTTCCCTCCCGCAAGCCTCCGCCGTCTGCAAGCGCTGGCGCTGCCTCGTCTCTGACCCCGGCTTCTCCCGCCGCTTCTGCCGCCACCACCGCCGAAACCCTCCCGTCCTCGGCTTGCTCATCAGAGGCGGCGACGGCATCCCCTTCGAACCTACTCTCGACGCCCCCAATTGTATTGTGTTGGTATTGATAATTATGATGTGGTATTGATATTTGCGGCGCAAGAGCAGACCCCGCAAAACCAACCCGTAAAAAGGTATATTCCGCAAATATCCTTTTATACGGGTCCGTTTGGATGGTCTGCCTCTGCGACCTTCCGCG
>NW_021253850.1:3172-18763 GCF_002162155.2 Triticum dicoccoides
CGGTCCGCAAAGCCCGTTTTTCCGCGAACTGCAAACGCGTTCTGCGGGCCGGCGGGATGCGGGGTCTGCTAGAGTTGATCTAAGAGAAAAAGTAAAAGTAAAAATGGTAAAGTAGCGGTAAACTAGAGTTCTACGGTGGCGACTAGTTGATCTGCTAAGGAGCCATCGTAGCCGTCCATCTTCTGAACCGTTGTCGAATCCGCTACACCACCTTCTCTGAACTTCAACAATGATACTGAATGAGTAACACTTGTGTGCCTGACACGCTGGGCGACGATGACCTGCTCTGCGAGATCCTACTCCGCCTCCCCCTGCAACCCTCCTCCCTCCCGCGCGCCTTTGCCATCTGCAAGCGCTAGCGCCGCCTCGTCTCCAACCCCGGCTTCTCCCGCCGCTTCTGCCGCCACCACCGCCGGAACCCTCCCGTCCTCGGCTTGTTCATCAAAGGCACCGGGGGCATCCCCTTCGCAACTACTCTCGAGTCCCCCAATCGTGTCCCGCCTGGCCGCTTCTCCTTGCCGCACCATTTTCATCTCCCTTGGATGCCGCCATGGCCTCCTACTCATCTTAAACATACGGCCGGACCAGGTCCTGGTGTGGGACCCCATCAATGGCAAACAACACCACCTTGACATACCCACATGGTTTCTGCTGCATGGGACGCAGTCCATGAATGGGGCAGTGCTTCGTGCTGCCCGAGATATCCAACAATTTCATGTGGTCTTGATAGTGGTAGACAACGTCGACAAACAACACAGATGGGCGATGGCCTGTGTTTACTCCTCCGAGATCGGCATATGGGGTGATGTTATATCAGGACCGGTTCCATCCAAGGTTCCCACCTCGCTTCTTATAAGTGATGATGCCACTTTGGTTTGTACCGTAAGGCCCAGCGTGCTTGTTGGGGATTCTATTTACTGGATTCTCACTGGGAATTTTGGTGAAATTGTCAAGTTCGATTTGAAGAAGCAAAGCCTAGCTGTGATACAGGTACCACAACATATGCTTAAAAATGGGTTTTACAACTCCTGGATTGTGGGGGCAGAGGGTGGTGGCCTTGGTTGTTAGCAACTCGTTCCCTGACAAAATGAAAATCTATCTCGATGTGTTTGGTCCTGGCATGGAAAACTGGATTAGCAGACAAATAAGTTGCACCAAGGTTATCGCACCAAAGACAAGGTGTTGGGGTTCTCAATATTCCCAACTCTTTCAGTATTGCTTGGATCCAAATGACTTCAGCTGTAGCGTTTGCCAGGGCTTTGTATTCTGCTTCAGTGCTCGACCTGAAAACAGTGGCTTGTTTCTTTGCACACCAAGAGACTAAGTTTGGGCCATGAAAGATTGCAAATCCCCAAGTGGACCTTCGATCTATCATCCAAGCAGCCAGCCCAATCCGCATCAGAGAAGGCACTAATGCCCATGGAGGATGATTGGTTGATGGAAAGGCCCATACTGACAGTGTTCTTGACATACCGTAAGATGCGTTTTGCTGCTGTCCAGTGAGCTGTGGTAGGTGCATGCAAGAACTGGCAAACCTTGTTGACTGCAAATGAGATGTCAGGACGAGTAAGTGTTAAGTATTAAAGCGCACCAACTATACTTCTGTAACTGGTGCTGTCATCCTGATTCAGGAGTGTTCCCTCTGTGAGAGATAGTGTTTCTGAACTTGACAAAGGAGTCGGTGATGATTTACAATCCTGCATGCCAACTCTGCTCAACAAGTCAGTGACATATTTGCCTTGAGAAAGGTGAATGCCATGATCAGTTTTCTTAACTTGAATGCCTAGAAAATAATGTAAGTCTCCCAAATCTTTGAGAGCAAATTCTGACCGAAGATCACTGAGTAAGGCTGTAATTGCTTCATTGGACGAGTTAGTCACAATTATATCATCAACATAAATGACAACAAAGATGGCAGTTTGAAACTTGTTGTAAATAAATAGAGAAGTGTCAGACTTTGATGGAACAAACCCAAGTGCTTGCAACTTCATACTCAACCGAGAATACCAAGCTCTGGGGGCTTGCTTGAGTCCATACAGAGCCTTGTCAAGCTTACAAACATGGAAAGGTGCATTTGGATCTGTAAACCCAGGAGGTTGTTTCATGTACACCTCTTCTTCCAGAACACCATGAAGAAACGCGTTCTGTACGTCTAGCTGGCGAAGACTCCACCCCCTGGAAACAGCAGTGGAGAGCACAAGACGAATAGTTGCTGCTTTGACAACTGGACTAAACGTTTCCTCATAGTCAATACCATACCGTTGCTTGAACCCCTTTGCAACTAAGCGGGCTTTGTAGCGGTCAATGGTGCCATCGGATTTTCTCTTAACTCGATAGACCCATTTGCAATCAATAAGATCTATACCTTGACGATGAGGAACTAGATGCCACGTATTGTTACGTTGCAACGCAGATATTTCTTCCTCCATTGCTTGTTTCCATCTAGTGTCCCCAAGAGCAGCAGCGAGCGACTTTGGTTCACTGGACTCTCCTGTCAAACACGTGAGACCATACTTGGAAATATTTTTGTAATTTATGCGGTTAATAACTCCCTGTTGCAACCTGGTTCGTGTAGAGCGGACTCCAGGAGAGGGAGCCACAGAAGATCCGGGCACCTGAGGAGGATCAGCCGCAGCAGATCCCGAGGGAGATCCTGGCGCGCTTACGGTGTCCGATCCCGAAGACGCCTCGTGACGAGGCGGGGCGACAAGACCCACGTCGCGGTCTGACGTGGCAGACTCACGGTTGGGGGAGACCGCGGGAGTGGCGGGCCCAGGCTCGGGCCCAGGCGCGGGGGGCGGCACGCGGAGCCCTCAGGTTGGCTGGGCCGGCATGCGCGTGGAGAGGCGGGGAAGCCAGGCGGTGGCCTAGCTGGTCGCGCTGATCCCGAAGTGGATCTGGGCGTTGCAGGCGGGACATCGACAGCGGGCGCCTGGAGGGATCCCGAGGCGGATTGCGTGGCAGAGGGAGGCGATCCCGAGGAGGATCCTCCAGGGGATTCTGTGCACATAAAATGTTGCACTGTAGCACTATTTTGAACACCATTTTCAACACCATTTGCACTCGGGATTGTAGCTGAAACACAAAGCTCAGGTATAAAGTTAGGAGGGTTAGGCAAATATTGATCATCACAATTATTTTCTTCCCCATTTGCACCATTGGAGAGATTCGAGGGCAAAAGAAGAATTTCTTTGCGAAGAAGGGCACCGGCATTTGGATGAAGTGTGGCAAAGGGAAACTGGGTTTCATCAAAGACAACATCCCGTGAGATATACACTCGACCGGTAGAGACATCTAAGCACTTAACTCCTTTATGTTGTGGACTATAACCAAGAAAAACACACTGTTTCAAACGAAACATGAGTTTACGGTTGTTGTATGGACGGAGATTGGGCCAACATGCACACCCAAAGACACGAAGTGGAGCATAATCTGGTTTGACATGTAAAATACGCTCGGTGGGAGTTTCATTTTTGATGACGCAGCTGGGTAGAATATTAATGAGATGCACAGTTGTGAGAAAGGCTTCATCCCAATACTTTAATGGCATGGACGCAGCGGCAAGAAAAGCAAGGCCTACCTCAACAATGTGTCTGTGTTTGCGCTCTGCCGAGCCATTTTGCTGGTGAGCATGGGGGCAGGAGACATGGTGAGATATTCCCAACCTTTGAAAAAAGGAATTGAGTTTTTCGTACTCACCACCCCAGTCGGATTGAACAGCAAGGATTTTGCTATTAAATTGTCTTTCAACAAGTGCTTGGAAATTTTGGAAAACTTGGAACACATCACATCTTTTCTTAAGAAGGTATATCCACGTATATTTACTAAAGTCATCGATGAAGCTAACATAATAAGCATGTCTACCAACAGAAAGTGGAGCAGGACCCCATACATCAGAGAATATGAGCTGTAAAGGTTTAGTAGACACACTAGTTGAGACAGGATATGGCAACTGATGACTTTTAGCTCTTTGGCAAGAATCACACACTGTTTCAGAATTATGCTCTCCAACAACTGAGAGATTATTTTTGCTAAGAATTTGCTTGACAACAGAAAAAGAAGGATGGCCCAAACGGGCATGCCATCTCTCTATAGAGAGTCTAATTGCACTACAAACTTGTTTATTGAATCTGCTAACTTTGGGAATCAAAGGGTAGAGTCCATCCACGCATCTACCTCGGTAAAGGATTTGCTTCGTGACCTGATCCTTGATCAAGAAAAAGAATGGGTGAAACTCTAGAAAAACATGATTGTCAAGAGCAATACGATGTACAGAGAGAAGGTTTTTTGATGAACTAGGACAATGATGAATATTGTTAAGATGTATATCTCTGTGCGGGGAATGAATAATTGAATGACCAATATTGCTTATCTCCATACCTGAACCATCAGCATTATGGACTTGATCATGCCCGTTGTATCTTTCATGCATGGTGACCTTCTCTAGCTCATGGGTGATGTGGTCGGTGGCTCCAGAATCAACATACCAATTTGAATCTGCACCATAGCTTGTGTTTGCCGCAGCAACAATTTTCTTCTTGCGTGAGTTATCTTCAGCATATCGCCACTTGCATTCTTTTGCTATGTGATTAGTATTTTTTTACAAATTTGACACTTGCCCTCATACTCATCATACCCTCGAAAGTAGTTGTTGTAGTTGTTTTGACCGCCCCTATTGTTGTTTTAGAAGGGTCGGCCTCCTTCCTGGTGATGGTTGTTGTAGTTGGAGCCGCCGTCGCCGCCGTTGTTGGAGTAGTGGCCGCCACCACCACCCCCGTACTGGTTGCCGTTGTCGCCGTAGTGGCCACCACCGCCACCGTTGGGGTAGTAGCCACCGCCGCCATGTCCATCACGACGGGAGCTGCCACCGCCGCCACCGTTGGTCGACGACTTGAAGGCGCCGGCGCCCGTGCCCTGGAACATCTCCACCCTATGATCGAAGGTAGCAACCATGCCGAAGAGCTCATCTACAGAAACATCATGAGGGCGAACATCAAGGGCAAAGATGATCGGTTGGTAATCCATGTCTAGGCCAGAGATGATGTGGGAGACGAGCTCATTTTCTGTGATAGGTTTGCCGGCTGCAGCTAACTCATCGGCAAGACCTCGCATGTGACCAAAGTATGTGGCGGCAGATTGGGTTCCTTTCTGGGCGGTGGTGAGGGAGATGCGAACGTGGTTTGCTTTGGAGCGGGATTGGGCGGAAAACATATTGGCAAGGGCTGTCCAGATTGCATGAGATGTCTATAGGGAAGCAACCTGGACTAGTACCTCCTTTGAGAGATTGCGGAGGAGATAGGCAATGATTTGCTGATCTTGGATCAACCAAGGAGCATAAGCAGGGTTAGGGACGACCTGATCTTTGCCCTTGGAGGTTTTGCTGACTAGGGTTTTTGCTGGTTCGGCGATGGTTTGGTCGAGGTATCCAAAGAGGCCGGCCCCCATGATCTGGGAGCGGGCTTGAGCATGCCAGAGAACATAGTTCGATCTGGTGAGAGGTTCTGAAACATTGTTGTTGAGGCCGGAGGAGACTACGGCAGTGGAGGTCGACATAGTCGAGTTTTGGAGGAGGATAGCTAGACGAGATGGAAGAAGATGGCTCTGTATACCATGTGGAAAGTGGTGGAAGCGTCCCTACTCTCCATACAGGGAGAGCCACATGTTTTATATTGATATGGAGCGAGAGACGTCTCGTGGCGTTACAGGGTGCGATCGTAAGCTAACGATCGAGAGATACAATCGGGAGAAGAGATAGAAAGATAAGAGAGAATTAAAACAAACTCTATCTCTAACTACCTAAGATAAACATGACGCATATGTAACATAAACAACGTGACATGATGTTTAACAGGTTTGAGTGAACTTGGTTGTCCATGCATGCATGCGCCCAAGCCAAACGAAGCTTGCTCAAATCTGTAAAATGGAAGCTAGTTGAAGCTTATTGTCAGCCTTAAAAGATCTTACTGGAACATGCATGCATGTCTATGCCTTTCATTTTCATTTCAGTAGGATGGCTGGCTGGCTGGCTGGGTCAAGAAAGAAACAGAGAAAAAATGAAGCAGAAACTTGAACGGGATGATGCTTTGTTTGATTGATTAATTAACAACCCCAAACAACATGTTCCAGATGCAGGAGCATCGGATCTATCAGCCTCAACTAGTACAGTACATGCGACCGAACAATGAAAGCAACACAGACACAACTAACTAGTAGTCAAGACTGAGCCTGAACAAGCAAATAAGTATATTGGACCAGGTATAAGAAGCCATAGTATAGTCGTGATCAAACGATCAACAAATATAGGTATACTCTCCTATTACGAACTGGCCGCTCCTGCGCAGCGTTTTCTGTTTCTGTTATTGCTTATACTTCCAGCCCTGGCCACGTGCTGCCGGAACTCGGACGTCGCCGTGCGCAGGAGCTCGGCACCATCCTTGCTTTCCAAGGTAATCCCTGCAGCAGTCCTCAGATACCTGTCCCGCAGGCCCTGAGCATCGGCGGCAAGCGCGCCGGCCTGTGCGCGCCGTTGGTCACACCATGCAGCCTGGCTTCGAAGCTCGGACACCAGGCCCTCCTCGCCAGGCCTTGTGGCGAACACGTCGGCGCCGTGCCAGAGGTCCTCCCCGTCCTCCTCCATCTCACGGGCGAGCTTGACGGCCGTTTCCAGGATGTAGTCCACCTGGTTCAGCAGCTGGGTGATGGAGTGGAACTCGTCTGTCTCCTGCAGCGCCCTGCTCACCTCGGACTGCATGCCTATGAGGTCGGCCTCCACCTGTGGATGTCGACAATTCCATAGACTCGTGGTTCCTGTAAACCTAGCCTTCAATGTCGATGTTTTCTGCAATTCACTCAGGCTAGGAGCATAGGTCTAATGCTATCTTTCATCCTGCTAGACGATCCGTTGCGCCATCTAGTGACCCTTGACTCGCAGCCCCACACGCATGATAGATGTATCTACCATTGGGGCTCTGATGTATACAAAGCGATTCAGTACTACACCTTACTCTTCAGGTGAAGCAATCTGTTGGGATTGGGGTTTTGAGAAGGAAAAAAAGGAAAGAAGGCTGATTAGGCCTTTAATCTTGAAATATTTTAGATTTGGGTAGACAGATAAGAGAATCTTAAGGGGAAGAGATATTATAAAAAAAAGAAAACTACTTGAAGATGAAGGGGATTTTCTGGAATGTAAGAGGCATTGGGCAAGATCACAAAAAAAGATATATTAGAGAGATGATCGTAGATCATAAGCTGGACTTTGTGGGGATCTCTGAGACAATCAAGCAAGACTTCACAAAAAATGAATTACATAATTTGTGTGGTGGAAAAAATTACCAATGGTGCTGGAATCCCCCTAGAGGAATGTCAGGGGGAATACTGGTGGGCATTAATAAAGATATGTTTGATATTGAACATACTGAAAAAGGACAATATTTCCTGAGAGTTCTGGTCTTTGACAAGAATATTAAAATGCATTGGAATTTAGTCACAGTTTATGGGGATGCACAGAAGGAAGGGAAAGCTAGTTTCCTTGCTGAATTAGCTAGACTATATCATGACAATCCTTTACCCTGTTTGGTTGGTGGGGATTTCAACATTATCAGAAACAATAAAGAGAAAAACAAACCTATGGTAAATGAACAATGGTCCTTTATGTTTAATGCTATTATTGAACAAGCTGGATTAAGAGAACTTCCTCTTAATGGAAGACAATACACTTGGGCTAATAACCAGAGGACCCCACTTATGAGAAGCTGGACAGGGTTCTGATGTGTCCTGCTTGGGAAGAAAAATATCCTTTTGCTATATTGCAAGCCTGGGCTAGGGAGATTTCTGATCATACTCCCCTGTTCCTGGATACAAGGGAAACACATATGCCCAAATATATTTTCAGATATGAAAATGGGTGGTGTTTGAGAGAAGGCTTTAAGGAGCTTATATATAAAACCTGGAATAAAAGGTATAGAGGGGATGTGTTGGATAGATGGCAGTAAAGGATGAGAGAATTGAGGAAAAAAGCTAAGGGATGGAATAAAAATATAGATGCTTGGTATAGAAAAATTAAAATAGAAATCATAAAGGAATTAGATGATATTGATAAGAGAGCAGAAAGAATGGGGCTAACTGCTGCAGAAAGAACTGAGCAAAAGGAGCTTAGATTGCAACTAAAAAGAATCATGACACAAGAAGAAATGAAGTGGATACAGAGATATAAAGACAAAGAAATAAAAGATGGAGATGGAAACACTAGATACTATCATGCAAAAGTGAATGGGAGGAGAAGGAAAAATAGAATAATTTCTTTAGAACAAGATGAAGGGATCATAGAAGGAGATAGCATTCTGATGGAATATATCACTAACTTTTATAAAAATCTTTTTGGACATCCTAAGGAATCCAACATATCGTTAAGAGATATGGAAATAGAAAAAATATCAGCCCAAGACAAAGAGGAATTGTTGTCCCCTTTTTCCTTGGACGAAATTCATCAAGTAGTTTTTGGTATGAAAAGAAACAAAAAGCCCCGGACCGGATGGCTTCCCTGCTGATTTCTATCAGGATTTCTGGGATTTGGTTAAGTGGGATCTGAAAGCTTTAGTTGAGGGATTTGCCAGGGGGGATATCAACATTGCCAGGATTAACTATGGCATTATTACCCTGGTTCCCAAAACTAATCATGCCAAACAGATACAAAAATTCAGGCCTATATGCTTCTTAAATGTGAGTTTTAAATGTATTACAAAAGTACTGATGAATAGATTGACAAAATGTGTTGCACCTGTCATCTCCAGAACACAAACTGCATTCATCAAAGGGAAATACATTATGGAGGGGGTTGTTATTTTGCATGAAGCTTTGAACACTTTTCATAAAGATAAAGAAGATGCACTGGTGTTTAAAGTTGATTTTGAAAAAGCCTATGACAAAATTAAATGGCCCTTTGTTATACAGATGCTAAAGCAAAAATGCTTTCCTGATAAATGGTGTGATTGGGTGATGGAAACAATGAGAGGGGGGCATGTAGGAATCAAGGTTAATGACGAAATTGGTCCTTTCTTCAAGACCTACAAAGGTCTAAGGCAGGGAGATGCTATGTCACACCTGCTATTTGATGTGGCTGCAGATGCCCTAGCAATTTTAATGAATAATGCCCTAAAAATGGACATTGTTAAGGGAGTCTTGGGAAAAAATGGAAACAAGGGGGTAAATATGTTGCAATATGCTGATGACACTATCTTCCTGATTAAAGATGATGAAGCAAGTGTAAGAAACCTCAAATTCATTTTAGGAGCTTTTGAACAGATGTCCGGGCTAAAAATAAACTTTCACAAGAGTGAGCTGATGTTGTTTGGTAAGGCTAAAGGTAAACAATTACTTTACCAGGAAATATTGACATGCAAAATGGGGAACCTACCTATTAGGTATTTGGGAATGCCTGTATCTGATTCTAGGATCAGGAACACACATTGGAGCTGTGTGACTGATAAAATTGAGAAAAGATGTGGGTGCTGGCAGGGGAAATTGCTAGGGTCGATTGCTGGTAGGATCACCCTGGTGCAAGCCTGCTTGACTAATATCCCCTTGTTTATGATGTCCTTCTATGCTGTGCCAAAAGGAATTATTAAAAAAGCTGATTTTTTCAGGGCAAGGCTGGTATGGCAAGAAGATGAAAATGTTAGAAAATACCATTTGGTCAACTGGAAAGAATGTTGCTTGCCCAAAGAGTTGGGGGGGGGGGCTAGGAATTATGAATTTAGAAGTAATGAACATAGCTTTATTAGCTAAATGGTTCTGGAAAATGGAAACAGAGGAGGGGATGTGGCAAGAGGTCTTGAAAGGAAAATATGGGAAGAATGAATGTCTAGCTTTGATGGAAAAGAAACCTGGGGACTCCCAGTTCTGGACCAGCCTTCTGAACATTAAGAATATCTTTTATAATTTTGTGAAAAAAAACCTGGGGAGGGGAAGAACATTAGGTTTTGGGAAGATACTTGGGTGGATGACAAGCCTCTAAAAGATGCCTACCCTAGATTATATGACATTTGCTTTGATCACAAAATTACTGTATATGAGGCCATCCAGAAAGGATGGAAAGGTTTCAATTTTAGAAGAACTTTGCATGGAGAAACTTTAGAGCTGTGGAATGCTTTAAAGAGTAGATGTGAGACAATTAAAATGAATGGGGGAATGGATAAAATTGAATGGACCCTCACTACTGATAAAAAATTCTCTGTGAAATCTCTTTACAGGGAACTGATTGCGTCTGGGATTAAATTTCCATAGAAATATCTGTGGAAAATCAAAGTCCCTGCTAAAATAAAAGTCTTCTTGTGGCTAGTGAATAAAAAGAGCATTTTGACTAGGGATGTTTTACTCAAAAACGGGTGGAAAGGAGGGAAAGAATGTGTTTTCTGTGGACAAGATGAATCAATTGATCATTTGCTGTTCACTTGCTCTGCGGCATCTCTGCTGTGGAATTTGGTCAAATGCGTATGTGGCTTGAAGTCTAGTCCTTTAAATGTAAAAGACTGTTTGGGGGATGGATTAATAAATTCAATAAAGAAGACAAGAAAATGGTGATGATAGGGGTTTCTGCTTTATTCTGGGCTATTTGGAAAAGTAGAAATGCAATTATCTTTGAGAAAAAAAGGGTTAATGATCCTTTGCAGATTATCAAACCAATGGTGCGATGGTTGCTTGATTGGTCCATTTTGCAGACAAACGAGCCGCCAAAAAAATGCTGGAACTGGGGGCAAGAGTACTAGAATGGGCAGCAAGTGAGGTGTACACAGCTGGGCAGGGATGGCGAATCAATGTGGCAAGGCTCCCCTGATGATGGCTGCAACTCCTTCGGCTGCTGCCATTCCATAGTCCTTTAGCCCTGCTAGTCGCTAGTTCCATTTATATTTCTGTTTTAGCCTGTGTTGAGGGACCTGGTTCTTGTTGGGCCTGTGTTGGTCGTGTTGGCCAGTTGCTTTCATCTTTTGGTATGTTGTGGAACTTATATGTGTGTTGCTCGTCCTTTTGAACTTGTAAACTTGGTTTTCAGTAATGAAAATCGGAAGGGGGGAGCCCTTCTTTGATAAAAAAAACACCTTACTCTTCAGAGAAGTGGTTGCTCATCTAACTTACCCCTGGATTTTGGAAATCAAAGTGCACCATGAAGATCAAGGTGTTTGGATGGCCACTTGGGTATAACCATCTTAACACAAAAAACATGTTGATCAGATAGCATTATATTATTGAGGGAGGTACTGACTGTCTCCTCTGTGATGACTGAGGGAGTCCTGTATTTAGGGGTCCTCAGGCGTCCGAGTCGTTGATGCTGGGCCGAATTGATGGGTCGTGAAGATAGAAGCAGAAGGCCCTTCCCCATATCTAGTTAGGACTCCAATTTATTAGTTATGTTAAAAAGTTTAAATGACGGTTTTAAGTTCCTGTTTAAATTATAATTTTAACTACTTTTTCTTCAAACTTGGCATGGGATGCCTACCATAGGCATGCCCACCTTCTGGCAAAAAATATATTAATTTAAAGAATGTCCTGAAAGCGCCATGTTCATCATAGGGTGTGCGAGTAGACCAGAAAGCCCCGATTGACAACACGTTGTTTCTCGACAACCATCAAATGACTCCATTATTTTCATTGGCTTGTATGACCAATTCAAGGCAACATGCCATGGTATTTTGGTTTTCGACAATTTTTGCATTTCCTAGAGTTTTCTCGGTCAAAAAGGCCAATAAATGGTCGGACGTGTCGCAACTTACCTACGCTATCAGAAATCGTTCAATACTAGCATGGATGCACCATGGGCACGCCCAACAACTTGCTAAAGTTAGTGCCATTTTAAGAGTGTCCAAAGCTAGATCATGTTCACGGAGGGTGTCCGGGTAGGTCAGAAGGCTTCATTTGAGAGCATGTTGTTTCGCGACATCCTTGAATTTGCTCCATTTTTTATAGACTTATATTATAAATTCAAGGCCTTATCTCAAGTAGTTTGGGTTTCGACTATCTTTGCATTTTCTACAGTTTTCTCAGTGAAAAAAGGCCGATAAAATGGTCAGCCGTGACACAAGTTGCATAACATATCAGAGTTCGTGCAAACCTGACATGGATGCCTGCCATGGGCATGCCCACTTGCTCAAAAAAGTTGGGGTTATTTCTTGCATATCTAAAAATAGACCATGCTCAATGAAGGTGTGTTCGGTTAGGCAAAAAAGGTCTGTTTGAGACCGATTTTTTTTGGCATCCTTTAGATAATCCAGAATTTTCTCATGAGCTTATACGACCAATTAAAGGCATCGTGCCAAGTTGCTTTCGTTTTTCGACAAAACTTGCATTTTTCTGAAGTTTTCTAGGTGAAACATGACCAATAAACGGTTGGACGTGACGCAACTTGCATACAGTGTCGGTATTATTTCATATTTGACATGGATGCCTACCACCAGTATGCCCACCTGTTGGCAAAAATTGGGGTCATTTCATGCATATCCAAAAATAAATCATGGTAACGTATTTTTATTGATTTTGAAAAATAAAGTTCACAAATTTCAAAAAGTTTATTGAATTTTAAAATAAGTTCATGAATTTGAAAAAAGGTCATGTGTTTTAATAACAAAATCGTAAAGGTTGAAAAGAGTTCATGGATTGAAAAAATCTTGCATTTTGCAAAAAGGTTCACGTTTCGGAAAAAAGTTCATGGATTTTTAAAGAAATTTACAAATTTAAGAAAATGTTCACGGCTTTGAAAGGTTCATTAATTTAACAAGAAATTATGATTTTATAATGAAGCAAAAAATAAGTTAAAAAAGAAAGATAACGAGAAGTAAACCGAAGAAAATACCGCATAAAACAAAATAAAAAACAACAAGAAAGCCGCTATTTATTTTTTGGGCGTCTGCTATTTGGTGTGTATGTTGCTTGTTAGTGACCTAGCGCGTACCCTAAATGGCCGATTTTCTTTTGGTCGCCGGACCATTACAGACTCCTTCCCAACGGTTTTTTTCGTTTTCCTTTGCTTTTCCTATATTTTTCTTGCTTTTATGCTCTTTCCTTTTTATTTTTCCTTATTTTTTCCTTTTTCCCTTTTTCTCTTCCCCCTTTTTATCTTTCTTTTCTTTTTATTTTTTGCAAACATATTTTCTCAAATCATGAGGAATTTTTTGAATCATGATTAATTTTAAACTTGTGTCAACTTCTGAAAATGTGAATTTTTTTCCATTTCATGAACAAATTTTACAATTTCGAATACATTTTTGGGAATTGTGAACATCTTTGAAAACCCGTGAATATTTGTTTGGAATCAGTGCACATTTTTTCAAAATTAGGGGAACTATTTTTTTATTTCATGAACATTTGTTTTTGTTTGTATGAGAATTTTCTAAATTCATGAACCTTTTTTGAACTGAGGTAATTTTTGTAATTCATGAACATTTATTATTTTTTGTGAACTTTTAACATGCATGAGCAATGCTTAAATTTGCAAAAAAAAATTCAGTTTGATAACATTTTCTAAATATGTGAACGTTGTTTTGTAAGATCACAAATTGTTTTGATTTTTTGAACATTGTTTATCAGAATGTACAATTTCTTTTGGGATAATTAGATTTATGCCCCTAGTTCTAAAACAGACGAGTGGGACACAACTAGGGGCATAAATCTAATTATCCCATTTCTTTTTCAAATTTTGGAACAGTTTGAAATTCTGTATTATTTAATATAGGAAAAAATAAAAACAGATTAGAAAAATGAAAAGGAAAACAAAAAAGGAAAACCGAGCGCGCCGCGCATGGGCCAGCCCAAGAGGGCCACTGGGGAGCGAGGTCCTGTTTTTTTAGCGTTCATTGGAAAAAGGAGAGAGGACTAAAATAGTCACGATTGGTTAGTTTTCCCAGTTGGTTGATACGATTGCAGTTGATCGGGAGGTTATACGAGTTCGAATCATGTTCGCTGCATTGTATGTTTTCTCCTTTTTAAACATAAAAGAAAAGAAATAGAGTAAGTGGGGACCGAAAAGAAAAAACAGTAAATGGGCCGGGCCCCGAGCCGCACTTGATGCGGGCGATGTATTTTCGAAAAAGACGATCCTACCCTTTATTATAAAGGGGCATGAAGAGATCTCATCCGTTGATGTATTTAGAGGGGTTGTATCGATCTCGCAAAAAAAAGAGGGGTTGTACCGAAGGGGAAGTGATGTATAAGTACATTCCCGTCAAGTTTGTTAGGATTGAACACGTTGGGATATGCACTGCCGATCTTGAATTGAAAAAGGATTCCAACATGGTGAGTCAGAAAAAAAAAGATTCGAACGTGTTCTTCCTTGATTAATGGGTATAGAAAAAAAACTTTTTTTAAAATCTCAGCCATTAATATTTGTAGTTGATACAAAATCAATGGATATAAAGAGATGACTTATGGAGAACTATGAAGATATGCTTGACAACTTAAGCTTATACAATACTTTTATAAGCTTCATTTGGAGAAAATGCCGTAGTAGGAGGATTGACAACAACTGTCTGTCTTCTATTGTCATTACATATGCTTGAGCTTATCCAATATTTTGTAAGCTTCAGTTATAACGTCTTCTATATTCTTTAGGCTCTTAATTAACTTCCTCTCTGACATACCACTCTCCTGTGATACAAAATAACAAGTGTGAAATCTTTCAAAAATAAATAGGTGACTTGTACAAATGATAGAATTTTTTACAAGAACCATCCCACACTAAATGAAGAAAGAAGACCAATGTAATATAGGGAAATCGTATAACCTCCAAGATTTTTCTAAATACAATGAGGAATCTAGACTGACTTGCCATAAGCCTAGTTCTTTAGGGAACACAAGGCACAGTCACACACACGTCACACACACATACCAGGATAGCAATATCATCACATGCACACGATTTGTGCACGCCCATGCTCTACACTCTACATGAATATATCCTTTTTTTCGGAAAGAAGGATAACACCCAGCCTCTGCATCGAGCGATGCACACAATCATCATTATTATATTTTTCAATATATAGTCTCACAAAACAAATAAATGGATCAACCCAAAACCACATTCCCGGTGATCTATGTCGCTACACCTACTAGTTTGAGGATGTGTCTTGACCACGCATCGATGTGCCACCATCTAATCCTGTGGCCTCATGAAGCTGCCCCGCGATGAGCCAAGAGCACCGAACGGTCTAGCAGACCCTCAGCGCGCTCCTCATGCGCATCTTCAGAATCCACCGCCGACATCTTCCGTTGTCCCAGTTTCAGGAGAGATCAACACATTGATCTTGCCTGGCCCAACTGTCGTCGATGCCACCATGACGTCAGACAGCGCCACCACCCTGTGTGCGTCCATCAACACACCTCCAATGTGAAGACCTCTCTGCACCACACTGCTGAGAGCCACCGTCGCCGACGCAGTAAATGCCACACCGCACCACCTCTTGATTCAGATCGCCGCCAATGCCAACCAAACGATGTCCACCAACCAATGATCTCCCAAGGTGGCGCCTTCAAGAGGGGAACAACGCCAAAGGCACCGTTGCCGCCTACCGCAGCTAGGGTATTCACCCGGAAGACAAATGGCATGGT
>NW_021253851.1:0-966 GCF_002162155.2 Triticum dicoccoides
CAACTTACTTGAAGGATCTTACTCAATCCATAGGTAGATATGGTGGACTCTCATGGCAAAACTGGTTTAAGGGTATTTGGAAGCACAAGTAGTATTTCTACTTGGTGCTGAGAATTTGGCTAGCATGAGGGGGAAAGACAAGCTCAACAAGTTAGAGGATCCATGACAACATACTTTATCTCAGATATAAGAAAGACATAACTCATTATGTTGTCTTCGTTGTCCAACATCAACTCTTTAGCAAGTCATATTTTAATGAGTGCTCCCAATCATAAAAGATGTCAATGATAATATATCTATATGTGAAACCTCTCTTTCCTTATTACTTCCTATTAATTGCAACGGTGACCAAAGCTATGTCTGCCAACTCCCAACAACTTTTAATCATCATACTCTTTCTATGTGAAGTCATTACTCTCAATAAGATCAATATGAACTCTTTGTTTCTTTTTATTCTTTTTCTCTTTTCTTCTATTCACCCAAGATCATGGCAAAATAATCAAGCCCTTGACTCAACACTAATCTTTATTATATATAACTCACGGACTCGATTACAAAGAGAGATCATAAAGAAAAACTCAAAACTAGATCATGAGATAAACTTTATTCTACTAGATCAAGATACTACTAATAGGATTGAACTAAGAAAAACGATAAAGATAGGAGTTGTGATGGTGATATGATATCGGGGCACCTCCCCCAAGCTTGGTAGATGCCAAGGGGAGTGCCCATACCCATGTGATTATATCTCCTTTGTCAGTGAAGAAGGTGGAGGTGACGGATAATCGCACATCGAGCGTAAGAGGTCCTCCATCTTGCGAATAATGCCCTTGAGTGCGACAATATGCTCCTTCAACAAAACATTTTCTTGTGTGAGATACTTGTTTTGTATACGAGCTAACTCAATCATCTTGAAAGCTTCGATCTCAGTTGGGGTAAGAAGGTTATGATCAAGTTGAAGGATGT
>NW_021253852.1:0-395 GCF_002162155.2 Triticum dicoccoides
GCTTCTCTTGGATGTGTTGTGACAAAAACAGATGAGATGCCAAGCAAGGATTCCATTTGCTGCCCTAAGTTGGGTTTGGTGAATCAAGCAAATATCTCAGAGGACCCTATCTCAAGGTCTTCCAGCTCAAAGGGACCTAACTGCTGGAGCATCTGGAAAGTTGGAAATCAGGTTATCTGTTATGTTTGAATCAATTTCTTTATACATTATTAGCTCATGGTTGTATGAATCCAACACTCTGTGATGTTTTAGGGATGTACTTTCCTTGCACGGCCTGATCTGAAAAAACCATCAGCTCGATTGGCATACAGTATTGCAGATCATGCTAAGCCAAAGGCACCTGACAATGTTACTGCTGAGTTGAAGCTGGGATCTTTGTCAATCAGCATCCTAGA
>NW_021253853.1:0-1731 GCF_002162155.2 Triticum dicoccoides
AAATATGTCTACATACATCTGTATGTTGAGTCCATTTGAAATGCCTAGAAAGACAAGTATTTGGGAACGGAGGGAGTATTAAGAAACCAGTTTTTTGTCATCCATTTCAATCCACTTATTTTTGTTCCCTATTAGACAAAAAATGGGACCGTCTGACTAGGAGTAAGTTGACTGAAAAACTTTTGATGCCAAGTCGTTTCTTTCTCAACCCTTGAATTAAGATCCAATGGATCATGGCTTGTTTTCTAGTTCCAGTCACCAGCATTGTCTCTCTTCTTCATTTGTCCGCCACCAGATCCAACCCAGGCCCAACCTATTGCCTTCGCCGCCCGCAACCGGCGGCGCTCTCCGGAGAGCCTTGCCGCCCCGCCCTCCTCTTTACCTTCCCCCACCGTCATCCCTCTAAAGCCGACGAACTACCTAATTTCTTCGATGAACCTGCAACCCCTGCACCCCTAAGATAGACAAGAAGAATGTCACTTCCCCAGCATCCGTAAGGGCATGTCCAATGCATGGGCGCTTGCATTGGTACTTAAGGAAATAAGAAAAAGAAAAAAAAGGTAATTGCGTAGCCGCGGTCGTTAGCGTCCTGTCCTCCAACGTCAGCAACAAGGTAGAGACGCTTATACGGCACAGGTTGAGTCTTAGAGTGGAAGAAGAAAAAGGGCTAGCGTCCGGTGGCTCTTTTTGCGCGGACGCTTCAAATTTTCCCGGGATCGCATGGGATTTTGCTCATACGGCTGGGAATCGGATCCTAGCGCGCCTGTCATTAGCGCCCCCATTGTAGATGCCCTAAGATAGACTGGGAGGCTGCTGCATCCGCCTCCATCCTAAGATAGACGAGAAGGCATCAATGATGCTCGCGCTTCTCTGTTTTCTCAACACCAGAAATCAACTGACCAAGGCCCTGTTTGGAAGTCACCTGCTCCTAGAATCTGCGGAACGGAACAAGTGCAGTTCCACCATTTTAAACTGCAGCTCCACCAACTCTGTTCCCGGAGTTATGGAGCGGAGTGGTACCGAACAGAGCCCAAATTTCCGTTTTCAGGCGACTGACACGCAGCTAAACTGGAAAAAAAAAATCATACTGGCCGGATGGGTCAAACATGACGGAAGCAGGTCTCGCGACCCAGTCCATCCAAATAGCGGTCGGTCATTCTCCTCGAGAGACGAGAACCCAACCGATCCCTGGCAGCCAGACCGTGCGTGCGCTCCTCCTCTCCTCCCTCTCGGCGCCTCTTCCCGCTCCCGCTCCCGCCGCCTCCTCCGGATCTCGCGGGCGCCTCCTCCAATCTCGGACGCGCTTCAGCTCCAGGTCCGTTGCCCCCGCCGATCCCGCACTCTGTGAGAATGGGTCGCGCGCGCGCGATGGCGGGCAACCACGGGTTTTACGGGCGAGTTTTGGTGGATCGACAGATCAGGCACACGACGCGGGCGCGGTGATGTGGGTGATCCGGTCGATCTGGATCGGGGACATGGTTTCTACCGATCGATAGATCAGCGACGCGCGCGTGGCGATTGTCTAGGGGTTTTGTAGGGGTTTTGGTTGATACGGTGGATCTAAGCCGCAGGGATTGGGGGATTCGATCGATCTGGGCCGCAGGGGTTTGGGGGATTCGATCGATCTGGGCCGCAGGGGTTTGGGGGATTCGATCGATCTGGGCCGCAGGGTCGGGGATAAGATGGATCTGGGCCACATGGTTTTGGGGGGGTTCGGCTTCGACCTGGGGC
>NW_021253854.1:0-1820 GCF_002162155.2 Triticum dicoccoides
TGTAGACAGTCTTAGGGCATCTCCAATGCTAAATCTCAAAATGGACATGATATCCATTCGCGGGCTGGTTTGGACCAGTCTGCGGATAATGGTGTAAGAGTCGGCCATCCAACCCTGTTCTCTAAAATTCCCGCCTATTTTTTTATGTCTGCAAGCTCAAAATAATAGCATATCAAATTTAGATGATTGAAAATATTGAAATGCAACAATAGTTCTAATTTAAATATTCCCTCCATCTAGAATTTGGGACGGAGGTAATATTACAAGCCAACTAAGTTTACAAATTAAATAGTTCAAGCTTGAATTCAACTAGCACATATGTTTCCTCGCAAAAAAATCGAGCACATATATATTCTAGTTATCCCCTTTAACCGCCAATAGATGCTCAATCAAATCTTATTTGAGTTGCTCGATGTCAAATTTGTTTATGCATTGGAACAAACTCATCAAATATGGCCGGATTCTGATACAAAAGTTGAATATGATTACCCATGTTCTCAAATTCCAGACCTACACATCATCTTCACTCTCATCCTCAACAATCATGGTGTGCATAATCACACAATATGTCATCACCTTCCACAAGGTCTTTCAGTCCCATTATTTAGTAGGTCCACAAATAACTGCAAGACGGGCCTGGAGCGCTCGAAATGATCTCTCAACATCATTTCTAGTTCCTTCTTGTCTTTGGGTAAAGTGAGACTTTTCTAACCACGCCCTAAAGGGCAAGCTCCTCCTTTCTAACTCATTCTTAATGAATGTACTCCATGGAGGATAGATACCATCAACCAGATAGTAGCCCATGTTCTACGGATGCCCATTGACAGTATAGTTGCAAGGAGGGGCTTGCCCTTCAGTCAGCCTAGCAAACAATGGAGACCGATGCAAGACATTGATGCCATTACGAGACACGCACATATCAAAGAAAATATGCCAAATTCAGTGGTCCTCTGATGCAACTGCTTCAAGAATGATGGTGAGTTTCTTAGCATGGCCCTGATATTGCCCTTGTAGAGCATTTGGACAGTTTTTCCATCTCTAGTGCAAAGAGATCTGAGCAAACTTGGCCACCCTCTTACTACAAACATTGCCAAGAGCCTATGGGTGTCTACGATAGCTGGTTCCCTCAAGTACTGAGGTCCAAAACACTTCTCAAGAGCCTCTTGGTGTTTGCGACGGTTGGTTCTCTCAAGTATGTACTCCATGTCCAGATCCTTTGCTACAAAGAAGGGACAAAAAAATTAATAAGGATGGTGACCACATAAGGGCGGATAGTACCTGGCAGTGGACGAACGAGAGGTGTGGACCGGTGGTGGAGGACAAGCAGTGGCGCGACCGGGTGTAGCGGTGGAGGTCGTGGAGGTCCGAGAAGGGCTTGGAGGGCGGCAGGGGTTGTAGAGCGGCAGCGGCGACAAGTGAGGAAGCAAATGCAAAGAAAGATAGAAGGATGGAGACGTGGGGTCCGGGTGGAATTTTGGGTGGGCCGTGGGGTGTCGAATTCCTACGTGAAGGAGGTCCGGACTCCCACAAATCCCCTTGGTTTACGAGAAAGCGAACATCCAGACTGGTCCACGGACTGATGCGGGACGACGTTGGATGACAAACAGTGTCTGAACAACTGGGTCCAGACGCTTGGAGGTTTCAGGGTCCGCGTTGAAGATGTCCTTATGACCCAAAGACCACAAGCACTTGCGAGAGAAAGGTAAAAAAGTTGGCTTAATTGCTACGCCATTTATAGCCAATCTATTAGTTCTTCTTTTTCTGAGTCGAATGGTTCACTCATATACTCTCTATGTTCACAAATATAAGACATTTAACTT
>NW_021253855.1:0-1244 GCF_002162155.2 Triticum dicoccoides
GAGAGATTTTGCAAATAAAGTCGAAATTCATATTTGTAAATTTTCCCAACAAGTAGACCACATATCACATGGGAAACTTATTTTATTTTATTTTATTGACATTTCCATCATTTTCTTTTGTTTCTTCTAAAACTGAAAAGGCGGTCCACCGGGGGGGTGGAGTTTGAAAATGGGACCTTTAGTATCGGTTCGTGCCATGAACCGGTACTAATGCCTCAAAACCCATTAGTACCGGTTGGTGGCACCAACCGGTACTAAAGGTCTAACCTTTAGTCCCGGTTGGTGCCACCAACCGGGACAAATGGGCATCGCACCCTTTAGTCCCGGTCCGTGGCACGAACCGAGACTAAAGGGTCCAGGTGAACCGGGACTAATGCCTTAGCCGCACGAACCGGGATAAATGCTCACATTAGTCCCAGTTCTTGACTGAACTAGGACTAATGGGCTGACCCGGCCTGGACCAAAGCCCTGTTTTTTACTAGTGTTAAATCGCCCGGGGAGAGTGTGATGCCACAACTCCTCCACCTCCTCCTTCCTGCCTGGTCCTCAACCAGCTGCAGAGCGGGCAAAAGTCACTGTCAAGGGTCGGGGTCGCTCAACATGGTGGAAGAAGGATGGCATTGATACGTCTCCAATGTACCTGTAATTTTTTATTGCTCCATGCTATATTATCTACTGTTTTGGGCAATATTGGGCTTTATTATCCACTTTTATATTGCTTTTGGGACTAACCTATTAACCGGAGGCCCAGCCCAGATTTGTTGTTTTATGCCTATTTCAGTGTTTTGAAGAAAAGGAATATCAGACGGAGTCGAAACGGAACGAAATCAACTGGAGAAGTTATTTTTCGAAGGAAACACACCTGATGGACTTGGAACCCACGTCAGAAGATACGGGAGCTGCCCACGAGGGTGGGGGGCGCCCCCCTATGGCGCGCCCCCTGCCTCGTGGGGCCCCCGTGGCTTCCCTGACGTGCTTCTTCTGCCTATATAAGTCCATATACCCTAAAACTTCCAGAACGCAAGATAGATCGGGAGTTCCGTCGCCAGAAGCCTCCATAGCCACCAAAAGTCAATCGGGACCCTGTTCTGGCACCCTGCCGGAGGGGGGAACCCTCACCGGTGGCCATCTTCATCATCCCGATGCTCTCCATGACGAGGAGGGAGTAGTTCTCCCTCGGGGCTGAGGGTATGTACCAGTAGCTATGTGTTTGATCTCTCTCTCTCTCTCTCTCTCTCTCTCTC
>NW_021253856.1:0-616 GCF_002162155.2 Triticum dicoccoides
ACGTTGTTACCCTCCGTGGAGGCGTTGTCCAGGTCTCTCCTATCCACCTCCAAACCCCTCCCGAACGAAAGTCCAAAATTCAGTCTGGGTTGGGCGGCGGCGGCGTCCTTCTCATCGTACACTCCATGGAGGCGCCGTCTTGGGAGGTTCTGCTGTTCGGCGGAGAGATGCTGTGGGTGATGGACTCCGTGTAGCTTCAGCAGCGGCGACAGTGTGGAGGTTTCCAGGAGATGCGGCGTTGTTTCTACCGCGACGATGACGACAAGTATTGGCGGCATGGTGCGGATATCGATGACAGATGCAGCTGGATGGACGAGCGCAGGGCGGTGGCGCTGTTTGGCGCCATGGTGGCGTCGACAACTGACCTGGCAAGGTCTTTGCGCCGGTACCTGCTCTGAAAATGGTTATGTGGATGACGGCTGCGGTAGCATCGGTGAGTGCGCCGGACCGGTGTGTGACCCATTCCCGTTATGTCGCTGGGATGAGGCAACCGACATTAAATGTTAGTTTGGTGTGATGTTTGTTTGGTATTAGGCTCGGGCATTCGGCACCCCTGCATCAAGGGGATAGGAGTAGCGATATGTGTCGCCAAGATGGTGGCTTCAGGCTTATTGAT
>NW_021253857.1:0-2049 GCF_002162155.2 Triticum dicoccoides
AATGTGAGACTTTCTCCTTTTTTGTCTTCCCCACACAATCCCCATCATCATATTCTATTCCACCCATAGTGCTATATCCATGGCTCACGCTCATGTATTGCATGAAGGTTGAAAAAGTTTGAGATTATTTAAGTATGAAACAATTGCTTGGCTTGTCATCGGGGGTATAGAAGTTGGGAACATCTTTGTGTGACGAAAATGAAGCATAGCCTAACTATATGATTTTGTAGGGATGAACTTTCTTTTGCCATGCTATTTTGAGAAGACATGATTGCTTTGATTAGTATGCTTGAAGTATTATTATTTTTATGTCGATATGAACTTTTGTCTTGAATCTTTCGGATCTGAATATTCATGCCAGAATTAAGAAGATTTACATTGAAATTATGCCAAAGTATCACTCCGCATCAAAAATGCTCTTTTTATCATTTACCTACTCGAGGACGAGCAGGAATTAAGCTTGGGGATGCCTGATACGTCTCCAACGTATCTATAATTTTTGATTGCTCCATGCTACTTTATCTACTGTTTTGGACTATATTGGGCTTTATTTTCCACTTTTATGTTATTTTTGGGACTAACCTATTAACCGGAGGCCCAGCCCAGAATTGTTTTTTTTCTATTTCAGTGTTTCGAAGAAACGGAATATCAGACGGAGTCCAAACAGAAGGAAACCTTCGGAAACGTGATTTTCTCACCGAACGTGATCCAGGAGACTTGGACCATACTCCAAGAAGTAACAGAGGCGGTCACGAGGGTGGGGGGCGCGCCCCTGCCTCGTGGGCCCCCTGTTGCTCCACCGATGTACTCCTTCCTCCTATATATACCTACGTACCCCCAAACGATCAAAACAGGAGCCAAAAACCTAATTCCACCGCCGCAACTTTATGTATCCACGAGATCCCATCTTGGGGCTTGTTCCAGAGCTCCGCCGGAGGGGGCATCCACCACAGAGGGCTTCTATATCAACACCATAGCCCCTCCGATGAAGTGTGAGTAGTTTACTTCAGACCTTCGGGTCCATAGCTAGTAGCTAGATGGCTTCTTCTCTCTTTTTGGATCTCAATACAATGTTCTCCCCCTCTCTCTTGGAGATCTATTCGATGTAATCTTCTTTTTGCGGTGTGTTTGTTGAGACCGATGAATTGTGGGTTTATGATCCAGCTATCTACGAATAATATTTGAATCTTCTCTGAATTCTTTTATGTATGATTGAGTTATCTTTGCAAGTCTCTTTGAATTATCCGTTTGGTTTGGCCAACTAGATTGGTAGTTCTTGCAATGGGAGAAGTGCTTAGCTTTGGGTTCAATCTTGCGGTGTCCTTTCCCAGTGACAGAAGGGGCAGCAAGGCACGTATTGTATTGTTGCCATCGAGGATAACAAGATGTGGTTTTTATCATATTGCATGAATTTATCCCTCTACATCATGTCATCTTGCTTAAGGCGTTACTCTGTTTTTAACTTAATACTCTAGATGCATGCTGGATAGCGGTCGATGAGTGGAGTAATAGTAGTAGATGCAGAATCGTTTCGGTCTACTTGTCTTGGACGTGATGCCTATATACATGATCATACCTAGATATACTCATAACTATGCTCAATTCTGTCAATTGCTCAACAGTAATTTGTTCACCCACCATAGAATATCTATGCTCTTGAGAGAAGCCACTAGTGAAACCTATGGCCCCCGGGTCTATTCTCATCATATCAATCTCCATTACTTTAATACTTGCTTTGTTTTTACTTTGCCTTTCACTTTTCACTTTGCATCTATATACCAAAAATACCAAAAATATTATTTATCATCTCTATCAGACCTCACTCTCGTAAGTGATCGTGAAGGGATTGACAACCCCTAATCGCGTTGGTTGCGAGGAGCTATCATTTTGTGTAGGTACGAGGGACTTGTGCGTGGCCTCCTACTGGATTGATACCTTGGTTCTCAAAAACCGAGGGAAATACTTATGCTACTTTGCTGCATCATCCTCTCCTCTTCGGGGAAATCTAGCGCAGTGCTCAAGAGGTAGCAAAGGTCGACGGCGGTGGCA
>NW_021253858.1:0-1117 GCF_002162155.2 Triticum dicoccoides
GAAAGCAGACCTAGCCTAGTGGCGTTCCAGTCCAATTCGGCGCGCGCCGCTCCGTCGCTGACGTCTGAAGTGCTTCGGCTGATACCACGACGTCGGGATACCCATAACTACTCCCACGTAGATGGTTAGTGCGTATAGGCTCGTAGCCGACTCAGATCAAATACCAAGATCTCGTTAAGCGTGTTAAGTATCCGCGAACGCCGAACAGGGCCAGGCCCACCTGTCTCCTAGGTGGTCTCAACCTGCCCTGTCGCTCCGCCACAAAGTAACAGTCGAGGGCCATCGGGAACCCAGGCCCACCTCTACCGGGATGGAGCCACCTGTCCTTTCAGCCCCCTCGTCAGAATCACTTGCGGGTACTCAATGAGCTGACCCGACTTTAGTCACCATCTGTATAGTATGTATGTATTTATAGTATATACCCGTGATCACCTCCCAAGTGATCACGGCCCGATAGTATAGCAAGGCAGACTGACAAGAATGTAGGGCCAATGATGATAAACTAGCATCCTATACTAAGCATTTAGGATTGCAGGTAAGGTATCAACAGATGTAGCGACAATGTCAGGCTATGCATCAGAATAGGATTAACGAAAGCAGTAACATGCTACACTACTCTAATGCAAGCAGTATAGAGGAGAATAGGCGATATCTGGTGATCAAGGGGGGGGGGCTTGCCTGGTTGCTCTGGCAAGAGAGAGGGGTCGTCAACTCCGTAGTCAAACTGGTCAGCAGCAGCGTCGGTCTCGTAGTCTACCGGAGAGAAGAGGGGGAAGAAATAATGAATACAGAGCAAACAAAGCATCACAAAATATAACAAGGCAATACGCGGTGTTCGGTGTGCCCTAACGCGGTAGTAGGTGATACCGGTGAAGGGGGGAAAACATCCGGGAAAGTATTCCCGGTGTTTCGTGTTTTCGGGCAGAGGAGCCGGAGGGGGAAAGTTGCGGGTTCGATAGGTTAGGGGTGTGTGGCGGACGAACGGACCGCGTATCCGGATTCGTCTCGTCGTTCTGAGCAACTTTCATGTTGAAAATATTTTAATCCGAGTTACGGATTAAAAGATATGATTTTCTAAAGATTTTATTAATTTCTGGAATTTAATTAATTATTTAAT
>NW_021253859.1:0-1730 GCF_002162155.2 Triticum dicoccoides
CATTACCATTTACGCTCACTTTTATCGCTTGCTACCTTGCTTTTTTTATATTTTCATATTACAAAAACCTATATCTACCATCCATATTGCACTTGTATCACCATCTGTTCACCGAACTAGTGCACGTATACAATTTGCCATTGTATTGGGTGTGTTGGGGACACAAGAGACTCTTTGTTATTTGGTTGTAGGGTTGTTTGAGAGAGACCATCTTCATCCTACGCCTCCCATGGATTGATAAACCTTAGGTCGTCCACTTGAGGGAAATTTGCTACTGTCCTACAAACCTCTGCACTTGGAGGCCCAACAACGTCTATAAGGAGAAGGTTGCGTAGTAGACATCAAGCTCTTTTCTGGCGCCATTGCCGGGGAAGTGAGTGCTTGACGGTATATCTTTAGATCTTGCAATCGAATCTTTTTGTTTCTTGTTTTATCACTAGTTTATTCTATAAAAGAAAACTACAAAAAAAGGAATTGAGTTTGTCTCATACGCTTCATCTTTTTAATATCTTTCGTGAGTATGATGAAAAGGAAAATTGTGCTCAAGTGCTAGAAGAGGAAGTTTATAAAATGTTTCATATTAAATCTTTGAATGATGAGCATGATTGCAATGTTGTTAGTATGAACTCCTTGAATATCCATGATGCTAATGATGATTGCACTAGTTATGATGAAAATATCTCTTATAAGCATGTCGATTTTTGTGGAGTGTATTGGGTTTGCAAGTACGCACCAAATAGGGAAGATAGATATTGCAAGAGTCATAAGCATTTGGAAACTAAAGGATTGCAACAAAGGCTAGATAAGAGTGCTGAAAATTTAAGATATCTTTACCGTACTTGTGAACTTTGCAATGAACATGGTCATTTAAATCTCCGATGTAAATTGTTTCATGATCGAATCGTGTCCAAGAATTGTGATTACTTGATTTCCCTTGCACATCATAATGAACTTAGTTTGCTTTTGGGTTATGAATAATTGAAACATGCAACTAAGCATATTCCAGAATATAACCTTGAGAAATTCCTTGATATTGATCTAGAGGAAATTTATATGTATTGTACGGTGAATTGCATTGAAAATCCTTATATTGCCAATTACATAAAGAAAAGAAAGCAAATAGAAGATGAAGAGAATACTAATGAAAGAGAAGAGACTTCCCAATATCCTCCTATTATTTCTTATGATGAATCAGTTAACGAGGAGGAGCTTTCTATTCAACCAATCCCATCAATAAGGAGCTCAAAGAAGAGGGTTGAACCTACACATAATGTGAACAAGAAAAAGAAAAAACGGAGAAGCAAAGGTAAAAAGGTATCCCTCCCAAATGATGTTGCTCCTACTACTCATTGTGATGATGATAATTGCTATACTATTGGTGCTATCCATACTATTAATGATGAGAGTGATTATGCTTATGATATGAAAAAGCCCAAGCTTGGGGACGGTATGTTTGATGAGGATGACATATTTGAGAATATATTTGCTGAAATTAATGTTTGTCCCAAGCTTGGGGATGCTACGTTTAATGGAGATGATATTTTTAGCCTCCCAAGTTTTGATATGCAAAGTTGTTATGATGATAGCATGCCTCTTACCTATGATGATTATATTGATGAAAGTGGGTTTGGAAGAGTGTCAACTTTAGGAAGTAGTGATCCCACTATTTTGGAGGGTGTTGAATCTTATAATATTTATGAAAGTGGATTTTTAAGAGTGTCAACTTTATT
>NW_021253860.1:0-1370 GCF_002162155.2 Triticum dicoccoides
TGGTGGCACAGAGACTGCGGTGGCGCGGCGTGGCGGCATGGAGGCCGCGGCGGTGCAGGGCAATAAGACGCGGCGGCGAGCAGGGCGCGACCGGTGCGTGTTATGGGTGCGCACTGGACGCGTCGGGCGCGTCGTGACCGCGGTCGCGCGTACGGTTGACGTTGGGAGGAGGCGTATGTCGCTGTGGTGCTCGAGTCCGTGCTCGAGTTCGGCTACATCCTTCCGGCGTTTGTCGCTGGCGGCCGCCATGGCGGACGCGGAGGCGGCACGCGGTGAGCGTCTGGTGCTGTCGGGCTCGTCGGGCGCGTCGGGTGCGCGCGGGACGTGCGGGACGCACTGGTGCAATCAGGCTCGTCGAGCGCGTCGGGTGCGCGTGGGACGTGCGGGTGCAGAGGGACGCCAGGCGTGTGTCGCCGGCGGAGAAGGAGCTCGGTGTGTTTCGCCAGAATCGTGACGGAGCACGGTGTGACCGGAGTCGGTGCGCTAGGTCGGGTCCGCGTGCTTGGTCACGACCGTGACGACGACAACAACGCGAGCTGCATCAACTCCGGCGACGGCGGGCACACAGCACATGGCAACGGGCGCGGAGGCACGTGATGACGTCGAGCGAAGGGGTTCAAGATGACGGTCGTCGACAAGGCGTGTCAAGATTAAGAGGAGAATTGTTAGCCATAATCTTGACTTAGTCGCGTGCGTTAGCAGACGTGTGGCTGTACTGTTGCGGAGAACCACACGACCGGCGGATGTGGGGCATCTAGTTAGTTGTGATCCGTTGAGTGGATAAGGGCTGGACGTGCATGTAGGAATTAGTTGCATGTAGTTAGCGTCTAGTTAGTTAGTGGGTCGATGCTAGTGGTGTGCGTGCGCCTGTGCTATAATGGGTATAAAACCCCTTGTACTAATCGACGGAGTTGAGCCGAGAGGGCTGAGCAAAAATGTAGTGTTTGTGTGGACCAAGGAAGAGAGTTCTTGGCAAAGCTGGTGCTGGTGTCTTCCTTGGCGCGTGTGTGTGTTCTTGAGAGAAACTACAAGTGAGAGTTTTGTGAGCAAGAAGAAGAGCGGCGCTGCGAGAAGCGGCGGCGCCAACATTTGATTCCTTCGGCCTCATGCTATCATATACATTACTTCTTAATCTTTGAGTCAGAAGAAGAAAATTATTACGAATGTATTGGACATGCTTGAAATTGCATTAGATTCTTGCAAATAAGGAGATATTCTAGATTTTATTGTCCATGTTTTAATCAGAAGAGATAAAATCTTACATGTTATTTGTATAATTCAACAGTTAATGAGATTGAACACCGAAATAAGTAAAGGGTCCTTTCAACTGTAGAAAAAGATTTTTGCAAGAAGGACATCGGAGATATGAC
>NW_021253861.1:0-645 GCF_002162155.2 Triticum dicoccoides
TAAAAGACTAGACTCTAAGACCAGCAACTAGACACGACGATGCAACTGCAAATTCAACAAAGCAAAACCCTAAAAAGATTATGCAAGGCTCAGATTGGTTCGGATATGATGAACTAACCCAAATTTTTCTCCAATGTTCTTGCTCCAATGTTCATCCTTCTCCAAGCTAGGCCCTTCATTTGTAAGCAAAACAAATGTATCCAATTTAGGCAGCATCATATTCTCATGAACATTAGAATCATTACCAAGAAACGAAAGTACCTGGTAATTTAGTTGGCGTGCACGAGCTCTAGTAATTGGTCCAGTATGTATAGCAGCAGGGGCTGTGGGTGTAACAATTGTATTGATGTCCTCATCAGTGCGGCTCGGTGATGTAGAACCACCCCGATTGCCACCCTTTCACGGTCTCCACGAAGGAGCCGTCAAGCCAGATGACGTTGGGCATCTTGCCCACCATGGTGCCTCCGCACTCCGCTTGCTGGCCGCTCACGATCTTCGGCTTCACGCAGAAGATTCATAGCCACAAGCTGAAATGAGACTTGATGCGGAGGAAGGCCTCGCACACAGCGATAACACCGAGATGTTGAGGACGAAATTTGGGGCTAGATCATGGAAATCTAGCCCGTAGTAGAACATGCCCGTGGA
>NW_021253862.1:0-1373 GCF_002162155.2 Triticum dicoccoides
AGTGCCCCAAAGGAGGCCAGCCCTCAGCCAAACCGTAAGTGAACAGAGGTTTTTAATAAGCAAACCCCGTTTTTGCCTGTTTATGAGGGTAATGTTTTAAGACGTATGTTTTGCAGTTCGGCCTATAGCCTCCCTCAACAATCTTTGTCCTCGGGGGATCTTCTTCCGGAGATGATGGAGAGCGAAATGCCGCCCCATTCTTCCCCGCCCCATAAGGCGGACGGCCCTGAGGTGTCTTCCCGGAGGATTTCTCCCGACCCACGAAGGAGCGCCAGGCCAGAAGATGACTCTTCGGCTGCCTGAGGTCCGTAGTGTTCGGCTCCTAGAGAGACCAACAACAAAAGCCCCGGACCATCCGATATACAACCGTACACATGGATGGATCTTCTGCGGCAAGGGCCTATCTCAGAGGAACATCGCACCTTAATGGGTACGGTGATTGAGAGGATTTTGTCCGCAAAAAGCGGATTGAATGAAGCTTTTACGAGCCTCCTAAGAGGCTTTGAGGTACGTAATGTAGCCTCTTGTTTTGTGCTGTGGACGCAATGTGCACTTTGTATAGATAGTAGCCCCTGAGACTTTGGTTGGCCACCAACTGGTGACGATCAGAGGATCAAAAGATAAATATGCTTAGGTAATAATTGTGCTAATTTGTATACAGGCGGCTGCGGCCCCGGCCAATGCCCGGGCTGCCCAATTTGCCGAACTGAAGCGGCAACTTGACGTGGCGGATGAGGACATCACGCTCGTGAACAAGTGACTTGATGAAGTGCAAGGTATGTATTTTGGGACGTCAGTGAGTAGAAATTAGAGCATGATGCTGGAATTTATAGTATGCTTGACTGCAAATGGTGTTGCCGCCGTGGAGACCCTGTTGGGGAACGTAGCAATAATTCAAAATTTTCTACGCATCACCAAGATCAATCTATGGAGATTCTAGCAACAAGAGAGGGAGAGGGTGAGTGTATCTTCATACCCTTGATGATCGTGATGTGGAAGCGTTACAAGAACGCGGTTGGTGTAGTCGTACACGCAGCGATTCAGATCGCGGTCGATTCCGATCTAAGCGCCGAACGGACGGTGCCTCCGTGTTCAACACACGTACAGCCCGGGTACGTCTCCTCCTTCTTTATCCAACAAGGGGAGAGGAGAAGTTGAGGAGAACTCCAGCAGCACGACGGCATGGTGGCGATGGAGCTCGTGGTTCTCCGGCAGGGCTTCGCCAAGCACTACGGAGGAGGAGGAGGGGTTGGAGGAGGGAGAGGCTGCGCCAGGGAAGGGTGAGGCTGCCCTCTCTCTCCCTCACTATATATAGGGGGAAGGGGGTGGAGGAGGCGCCCTAGGGTTCCCTAGGGGAGGGGTGGCGGCCACAG
>NW_021253863.1:0-1730 GCF_002162155.2 Triticum dicoccoides
CATTACCATTTACGCTCACTTTTATCGCTTGCTACCTTGCTTTTTTTATATTTTCATATTACAAAAACCTATATCTACCATCCATATTGCACTTGTATCACCATCTGTTCACCGAACTAGTGCACGTATACAATTTGCCATTGTATTGGGTGTGTTGGGGACACAAGAGACTCTTTGTTATTTGGTTGTAGGGTTGTTTGAGAGAGACCATCTTCATCCTACGCCTCCCATGGATTGATAAACCTTAGGTCGTCCACTTGAGGGAAATTTGCTACTGTCCTACAAACCTCTGCACTTGGAGGCCCAACAACGTCTATAAGGAGAAGGTTGCGTAGTAGACATCAAGCTCTTTTCTGGCGCCATTGCCGGGGAAGTGAGTGCTTGACGGTATATCTTTAGATCTTGCAATCGAATCTTTTTGTTTCTTGTTTTATCACTAGTTTATTCTATAAAAGAAAACTACAAAAAAAGGAATTGAGTTTGTCTCATACGCTTCATCTTTTTAATATCTTTCGTGAGTATGATGAAAAGGAAAATTGTGCTCAAGTGCTAGAAGAGGAAGTTTATAAAATGTTTCATATTAAATCTTTGAATGATGAGCATGATTGCAATGTTGTTAGTATGAACTCCTTGAATATCCATGATGCTAATGATGATTGCACTAGTTATGATGAAAATATCTCTTATAAGCATGTCGATTTTTGTGGAGTGTATTGGGTTTGCAAGTACGCACCAAATAGGGAAGATAGATATTGCAAGAGTCATAAGCATTTGGAAACTAAAGGATTGCAACAAAGGCTAGATAAGAGTGCTGAAAATTTAAGATATCTTTACCGTACTTGTGAACTTTGCAATGAACATGGTCATATAAATCTCCGATGTAAATTGTTTCATGATCGAATCGTGTCCAAGAATTGTGATTACTTGATTTCCCTTGCACATCATAATGAACTTAGTTTGCTTTTGGGTTATGAATAATTGAAACATGCAACTAAGCATATTCCAGAATATAACCTTGAGAAATTCCTTGATATTGATCTAGAGGAAATTTATATGTATTGTACGGTGAATTGCATTGAAAATCCTTATATTGCCAATTACATAAAGAAAAGAAAGCAAATAGAATATGAAGAGAATACTAATGAAAGAGAAGAGACTTCCCAATATCCTCCTATTATTTCTTATGATGAATCAGTTAACGAGGAGGAGCTTTCTATTCAACCAATCCCATCAATAAGGAGCTCAAAGAAGAGGGTTGAACCTACACATAATGTGAACAAGAAAAAGAAAAAATGGAGAAGCAAAGGTAAAAAGGTATCCCTCCCAAATGATGTTGCTCCTACTACTCATTGTGATGATGATAATTGCTATACTATTGGTGCTATCCATACTATTAATGATGAGAGTGATTATGCTTATGATATGAAAAAGCCCAAGCTTGGGGACGGTATGTTTGATGAGGATGACATATTTGAGAATATATTTGCTGAAATTAATGTTTGTCCCAAGCTTGGGGATGCTACGTTTAATGGAGATGATATTTTTAGCCTCCCAAGTTTTGATATGCAAAGTTGTTATGATGATAGCATGCCTCTTACCTATGATGATTATATTGATGAAAGTGGGTTTGGAAGAGTGTCAACTTTAGGAAGTAGTGATCCCACTATTTTGGAGGGTGTTGAATCTTATAATATTTATGAAAGTGGATTTTTAAGAGTGTCAACTTTATT
>NW_021253864.1:0-574 GCF_002162155.2 Triticum dicoccoides
AGTGGCGACCGGCGGCAGGGAAAGAGCGATGTCGCGACGGTCGATGGCTACGCCGAAGCAGCACAAGGACTCTGGACGGATCCAAAGTTGGAGCCGCTCCGGCGCCGTGAACAACGGTGGGGGTGAATCGGCTCCGGTACGGTTCACGCGGCCGTCGTCGAGGCAGCACCAGCAGCACGGAGTAAGAGGCGCACGACCCAGTGCACGACGGCAAATGGACAACGTCTCCGGCATTAGGGAGGAGGGCGGCTGTGAAATTGGTGCGGTGGGGGCGCCATGGAGGTGGGGCTGAGGTTTTGCGGCTCAGGAGAAGGGAGCTTCCTGTGGAGAAGGTGATTTGGTGCCCACGAGGTATGAATGGGGGCGGGCGGGGGAAATTGGGAGGGGAGTGGAACCATGTCTGAAATGTGAGGGGGAGTTACAGTTCTACCCTTGCCTATAGGCTTCTCGGCTTGGGTCTGTGTACTGAGGGTCGGGGATAGTAGAGTAACTTTGCTTCTCTGGGCGGGAGCGATTTCGGGCGAGGAGGGCGTGTTTTGAACTATAGTGGGCGTGAGCGATTTCGGGCGAGGAG
>NW_021253865.1:0-385 GCF_002162155.2 Triticum dicoccoides
TAATGAGACCAAAGATCAACTTTTGCATGCCAGAGTACCTCGATCTAGCCCCCTGTAACAAGGAGCTGACAAAGTACACTGGGCGCTGCACCACTTTCTTCTTTGTTGCGTCCTTGGGGTTGCTCTCCTTGCCGTGCTCATTGTTGCCCTGATTCTTTTCTCACTCTATCGTGATCTGGCCACTTTCTCCTTCATGCACCTCTCGCTGTGCTACCAAGGCCGCACTGACCACTTGGTTGGTTGCCGCCAAGTATAGAAACAATGGCTCTTGGGGTTTGGGTGCAACCAAGGTAGGCACCGATGATAGGTAGGCTTTCAATTGCTGCAGAGCTGCATCTTCTTCCAGGGTCCACTTCATAGGCCCCGCCTTCTTCAAAACCTTGAA
>NW_021253866.1:0-859 GCF_002162155.2 Triticum dicoccoides
TTTTTTTGAAATTTTTTTTAAATTTTTTATTTTCAAATTTCTGAATTATTTTAACCCCTCATTAGTGAATCTCTAATCAGCACCCCTCATCACTGCTCAATTTATCCACTTCTCTAATCACCCTCATCATTCCAAATCACCTAACTTCCTGAACGGTCACCCATCCTCCCACTCACCCAGCCTGAGCACGCTTAACTTCCGGGTTCTATTCTCCCTCGTTTCCAAGTCTGCACTTGTTGTTTTCCTGACAATAGTAAGATGTTAATCCTATTAACCCTCAGGAATTTTGCTTGAGCATGAATTGACACATTTCACTGTTTGAGTTTCAAACTATTGTTTTCAAAAACAATAATTATTTAGAAAACAATAGTTATTTTGAATAATTAGTTTGACCAGGATTTGACCATAGTTTGACCACAGTTTGACTACAGTTTGACCAGATTTGACCAAAATTCAAAATAACTGAACAAATTAGTTATTAACACTAATATTCTAGAATAATTAGTTTGACCATGGTTTGACCACAGTTTGTCATTTTTCCGATTTTTTCCACTCTAGATATTAAAAGCCCCGTAACTTTTTTTCTGTTAGGTTTTTGAGGATTTTGAAAATGTTTAACCGGGTTCCCCCCGTTAAATTTGGATGTAACTTTTCGAGTAGATGATTTTTCATATAAAAAACTTTTTCATCCGAGTTAGTATGCAAATGTTATGCTCATATTTACAAATTCCAGATAGATTTTGCAAATAAAGTCGAAATTCACATTTGCAAATTTCCCCAACAACTAGACCACATATCACATGGGAAACTTATTTTCTTTTATTTTTTTGACATTTCCATCATTTTCTTTTATTTTTTT
>NW_021253867.1:0-1162 GCF_002162155.2 Triticum dicoccoides
TTAACGAAAGCAGTAACATGCTACACTACTCTAATGCAAGCAGTATAGAGGAGAATAGGCGATATCTGGTGATCAAGGGGGGGGGGGCTTGCCTGGTTGCTCAGACAAGGAGGGGTCGTCAACACCGTAGTCGATCACAGGGGGTACCGGCATCGTCACGGGGTCTATCGGAGAGAAGAGGGGGGAGAAACAATAAATACATAGCAAGCAAGTGCATAACAGTACAACAAGCAGAGCTAGACGTGTTCTAACGCGGTATGAGGTGATACCGGTGAAGGGGGGAAACATCCGGGAAAGTATCCCCGGTGTTCCGTGTTTCCGGGCAGATGAACCGGTGGTGAAATGTTGCAGGTTCACTATGCTAGGGACGCGTGGCAGACGAACGGGCTGCGTTTCCGGGTTCGTCTCGTCGTTCTGAGCAACTTTCATGTTGAAAATATTTTAATCCGAGTTACGGATTAAAAGATATGAATTTTAAAAGATTTTAACAATTTTGGAATTTAATTATTTATTTAATTAATTCGAAAAAATGTATTTATGACGTCAGCATGATGTCATGCTGACGTCAGCAGTCAACAGGGGTTGACTGAGTCAACCCTGACATGTGGGTCCCGTTCGTTAGTGACTGTTAACTAATTACCCTAGTTTAGTTTAATTAACAGTAGTTAATTAGGTTAATTAGCCATTAGGTTAATCTAATTATAATTAATTAACTTAATTAATTCCTTAATTAATTAATTAATTTTATCGTTATTATTTTTTTTATTCTTTTCTTCTTCTTTTTTTTTAATTAAAACGTTCTGGGGCGGGCCCCCCTTGTCATTGGCCCATAGGGGTCCAGCGGGCTAACGGGCGCGGTTGCTGGGGAGAAGCCCCGTGAGCGTGCGGGCATGCGGGCGCCAATTGGGCGAGCCCGGGCGTAGGCCGATGGGGCACCGCGGGGCGAACGCCGGCAGCGGGCGAGCAAGGGCCGACGGTAGTGAGCGCGCGAGCGCATGGCAGCCGCGGAGTGCGGGCAGGGGAGCCCGGGGGTGCGGCGACGCGGGGCAGGACGCGCCCAGGGCGGCGATGCGCGCTGGGGGCCGAGGCGCAGGTCGCGGGTGGCACAGCATGCAAGTGCGGCGCGACGGCGGCCACGGGATGCAGCGGGCGAGCACGGTGA
>NW_021253868.1:0-1034 GCF_002162155.2 Triticum dicoccoides
CAAGCCAGGGGCCTCGAGGGCTCGAATACAAGTGCTCGATCATAGACGAGTCAGCGGAAGCAACAATATCTGAGTACAGACATAAGTTAAACAAGTGTGCCTTAAGAAGGCTAGCACAAACTGGGATACAGATCGAAAGAGGCGCAGGCCTCCTGCCTGGGATCCTCCTAACTACTCCAGGTCGTCGTCAGCGGGCAGCACGTAGTAGTAGGCACCTCCGGTGTAGTAGGGGTCGTCGTCGACGGTGGCGTCTGGCTCCTGGACTCCAGCATCTGGTTGCGACAACCAGAAAGAAAGGAAAGGGGGAAAAGGGGGGAGAAAGCAACCGTGAGTACTCATCCAAAGTACTCGCAAGCAAGGAACTACACTACATATGCATGGGTATATGTGTAAGGAGGCCATATCAGTGGACTGAACTGCAGAATGCCAGAATAAGAGGGGGATAGCTAATCCTATCGAAGACTACGCTTCTCGCAGCCACCGTCTTGCAGCATGTAGGAGAGAGTAGATTGAAGTCCTCCAAGTAGCCTCTTCAAGTAGCATCTCCAAGTAGCATCGCATAGCATAACCCTACCCGGCAATCCTCTCCTCGTCGCCCTGCGGAAAAGCGATCACCGGGTTGTCTGTGGAACTTGGAAGGGTGTGTTTTATTAAGTATCCGGTTCTAGTTGTCATAAGGTCAAGGTACAACTCCAAGTCGTCCTGTTACCGAAGATCACGGCTATTCGAATAGATTAACTTCCCTGCAGGGGTGCACCACATAGCCCAACACGCTCGATCCCATTTGGCCGGACACACTTTCCTGGGTCATGCCCGGCCGCGGAAGATCAACACGTCGCAGCCCCACCTAGGCAAAACAGAGAGGCCAGCACGCCGGTCTAAACCTAAGCGCACAGGGGTCTGGGCCCATCGCCCATAGCACACCTGCACGTTGCGTACGCGGCCGAAAGCGGAACTAGCCCCCTTAATACAAGAGCAGGCTTACGTTCCAATCCGGCGCGCGCCGCTCCGTCGCTGACGTCTGAAGTGCTTCG
>NW_021253869.1:0-663 GCF_002162155.2 Triticum dicoccoides
CCCTATAAACCTAAAATCGGGAATCAACCATGCTTTATTGAAAAGCTATGGAACTTGTTGATTACATGAATAATAGGGTCAATAAAAACGAAACATCAATTCTAGATGAAAACACATTGGTAGGTCGTTACCCCGTACAGAATTATTAGGTATTCCAAATAAATCACCTACCCAACATGACCTTGGTTCAAGGTCAATTTGTTGGCCACAATAATAAAGTATTACAAGACATACTTGCTAGTCATCTTCAGAGGAAAAAATTTCCTTCATGTTGTGCTGACGATTAACCAAAACATAGATGTCCAAACAAATGATTCCGTTGAAGCAATCGAAGAATAGAAAGCGATAAACACAATCAAACATTTGTGCCTCCTCGATAGATGTAAGAACTTACTCTAAGGATTATAGGTGAACTTTCTAGTCATCTTCTTGTCCACAAGCCACTTCTTCACATGCTCATCCAAGAGGGGCTCGTCCACCAAAATGATCCTCGCATCTTCCGCACCCCTTGCGAGTTGCAACCTCTCCTTCTCAAGCTCTATGTCACCAAATGTCTTGGCATCCTCGAGCTCCAATTCGATCATCGCTTGTGGCTTCTCGAAATCAATCTTCTCCCTTTCAATTTCCAGCTTCTTCTCTGTCCTCTTCCGGTCCCATTTCATC
>NW_021253870.1:0-1284 GCF_002162155.2 Triticum dicoccoides
TGTGTCTGTCCCTTCGGGGAAATGTCACGCTTTGAGTACCGGAGTCCTGTTAGCCCGCTACAGCCCGGTTTACCGGAGTCCTGCTAGCCCAGTGCTACAGCCCGGACCCACTTGCTGATGACCGACACGTTCGAAGCTGGGTCATGGATGCCTGTCCCTGTAAGTCTGTGCCACTTTGGGTTTACGACTGGTCATGTCAGCCCGGGCTCTTTATCATATGGATGCTAGCGACACTATCATATACGTGAGCCAAAAGGCGCAAACGGTCCCGGGAAAAGGTAAGACGACACCCGTGGGGATACCGTGCGTGAGGCCGCAAAGTGATATGAGGTGTTACCAGCTAGATCGATGTGACATCGAGTCGGGGTCCTGACAGCGTTGGTATCAGAGCTGGACTGCCTGTAGGTTCTCCAAGCCAAACTGGTCGATGTTGAGTCTAGAAATTCTTTAGTTATATGTAGGGGAATTGTTTGTGGGTTGGAACGTAAGGCTCTTTTTACTCCTTATACCTTATGACTTTCTGATCTGAGTCAGTCCGTTCTTCCACCGGGGGTTAAGGAATTAGGATCTGTTCTCTCTATCAGGATCACGAGTTACTAATCAGTAGTACCTTATAAGTTTGATGGATACAAGCCTAGTTCAGTTCTACTACCACATTATGTTGTTAGAATGGATCCAGAACTTGATTCGATGATGTTGAGTGTGTACGAAATCCTTTGTCAAATGTCTCAAATCCTTCTTGAGCATTTACAGCTGTTATGCTGCCGAAATTTTGCTAGAAATTCTAATGCCTTTGCATTATGATTGTGCTTTCAGATGGCCACTCGCGACCTCAATCAAGTGGTTCGCCTGACTCGATGCCTAGATGTACCCGGCCATACTGCTAAGTTGGTCAGGGTAATGACTGAGGCTGGATATCGCTGGTATCCCGAGTACACGGTCGAAGAGCAATTCCGAGACTTTAATCAAAGCCAGTATCTCTGCACTGTCAGGATATTTCCATCTTATCCTGGATCCACCGAGCCTCTTCACTGCTCCTATGGACTCGGGGTTACTATTGAGATGGCTGTGCAGGACGCCGCCTACTCTATGATGACCATTATGCGAGTCAGATCTGGTATATTTCGGGACTCTGATTTTTGGTATATGCCAGGATCACTTCCGGGAGCACAAGGGTATCTCCAGGCTATCTATGCTGACTCCACTCAGGAGGATTCACGGACTCGCACCACTGCTGAGATGCTCGAGGATAAGGACCGTGAAAATCGGGCCTTAAGGTTAGAG
>NW_021253871.1:0-1187 GCF_002162155.2 Triticum dicoccoides
GTGGTTGTTTACCGACCGGATATTTGCGTACATCGGGACCATGGTGTGGGACAAGACTTGCCTGCTCCCCGCGGATGGAAAAAGGAAAAAAGTGAAAATATTAGAAAGGAAAAAGGAAAAAAGTGAACCGTAGGATGAAGTGGGAGCACGGATGGGAGCATGGGAAGGGAGCAGACAAGCCGGATCCCATGATGTGGCCATGGATCTTCATTAACTCTTAGAATATCACGGTGGTTATGGAAATATAAGATGGTGTACTAGTATTTATTTTAGTTGTCTGTACTCTATATATATACACCCATGGGACACAGCAATAGAACAACCGTCAGCCATCGGCCTTGCCCGCCCATGCTTGCTGACTCCCGTCGCCACTGAGGAATACACCTCGTTGGTCGCGAACAGATGGTCGCCATTGTTGCAGCGATTTACGTTGACGTCGTAGCAAACGGCAAATACGGTTGCGTCAAAAGTCCACGCTGGTTGTAGCACGGCACGGTGTTGGCAAAAAATTTGCGTCGCCGGTCGTAGCAAACGCTGACTATGGTTGTAGCAAAGGTCGTCATTGTCATCGTCGCTGGCTGTATTCATTTTTTTCATTAAACATCAACTTCATATTAAAATAAAAAACTCCTAGAAATATATATTAAATATCATATCAAATCCACTAGCCTTCCTACTTTCCGAAGACCACCGACCAAACTAACCGTGCCTTATGAGACTTTATTTGGTAATGAAATTTCTGAGTACTTATATTCAGTTTGACGCTTCCAGTCCAATCCAAAGCAAACATCTTGCTTTGTATCTATATAATTGCGCTTTAACAGTTTATCTGGTACCTAAAACTTTATCTCGCGTCGGTCACCTTCTTCCTTCCTTCACTCCTTCCCCGCCTCCGGTTGCTTGCTGACCTCATGGCCATCGAGCCACGACTATGGGCGTCGCTCTTCTAGGTTTTGTGTGCTAGATAAATAACCTCTAGTTTGTTTATGCAGTGGCAAAACATCTGCCAACCGACAGCATTGAGCATTTTTTTCCAAGGCAACCAGGACGGAAGGTTGTCGCTTCAATGTTACCGGTACTGCTAGTACATTTAATTGATGGGCCAACAAACTATCACACATAGCATGGGCCAGTGGATGACCAGTCAGTCCCTCACATGCGATGCATCATGCTTGAGGCCCATTGAA
>NW_021253872.1:0-2322 GCF_002162155.2 Triticum dicoccoides
GGGGCCGGCCATAGGGGCTGGCGCGGCGCTAGCTCCTCCCCGCCGAGGCCGGGGCCGGCCATAGGGGCTGGCGCGGCGCGGGCGCTAGTGGGTGGCCGCTTGTGGGCGTTGGCTGAGTTCGGTTCGGAGGACGAGGAGGGCGAGGGTTCGGAGGCGGAGGCCCGGGTTTTGGTGCCGGCGAGGCCGTCGGTAGGTGATTTTGTGGCTCGTGCGCACGCGGAGGGGAGCGGTGCCGCGAGGGCGCGCCGCCGTTTCGCTCCGGGCGGCAGGGGATAGCGCGCGGTCGCAGTTCGTGCTTGGAGGCCTTCTCTGACTCCGGGCAGGGGCTCGGTGTCTCCTGGGGTGCCGCGCAGGGCATTCGGGAGAGAGCGGCGGCTGCACTTCTGGCTCCGGTGGATTCGGAGGAGGAGTGGCCGGGCCTGCCGGAGTCGACGGCGGTCGGCAGGGTGCTGACGGCGACGGCGGCTGCGCTGCGGGCGGCGGCGGGTGGATCTGATTCCCGTCTGGCTAGGGCTGCCGGTTTTGGGCCCGGGGCCATCGTGGGCCAGGCGGTCTGTGGGCTGGCCCACTCGTCAAGGCCGGTGGGGGACAGCGTCGGCCCAAGTCCCGGGGGGGACAGTGTACCTACTGGGCGTGGGGGGCTGGCTCCTACTGGGCCTGTGGGTTCTGTTCGGTCCGCTTCGGGCCTGCCATGGCCCCGGCCCAGCTCTGGCGCCTATATATGGTTGCGCCGCGGATGCCGTGACCCCTCGCTAGGGTTTTCCGCATCCAGATCTGAGGTGCGGCGCTGGGCTCACCTTGCTCGATCCATTCATCCCGTCTCCCCCCTTCCTCCTCTCTCCATTTCGTTTGCGGCGGCGGTGATGAGCAGGCGGCGCGCGGAGAAGAGGCCAATGGAGCCTCCGGTCTCGGACGGGGAGCGGCGGCGTGAGCGTGACCTGCGGGATAAGGCGAAGAAGGAGATGCGTGCAAGGACGAGCAGAAGAGCCGAGCGGAGTCTCGAGCAAGAGGGGCGCGAGGGGGATTGGGGTCCTCCTCCCCCGTGGTGGATCTAGCAGCAGGAGCGCAGGAAGAAGAAGGAGTTGGCTCGGCGCAGGGAGCTTGAGCGCAAGTCAGCGGATCTCCCCAAATATGGTGGTGGCCATGGGGACCCTCCGGCCAAGAAGCCCAGGGTGGTGACCGAACCTCTGGCGGTGGCTCTTCCCCCGGGAGCGAAGGGCACAGCGGGCGAGCCCATTCCGGTGGAGGACGCGTCGGAGGCGCCGGATGTGGACTGCTTAAAGTGCGGAAGACTAGGTCACTATCAGTCCAAGTGCAAGTTCCAGCCCCTATGTGTGTTATGCAAGGAAGAAGGGCATGCATCTGCGCACTGTCCGACGAGGGGTCGGCAGCCTAGCTTGCAGATCATGGGAAGCGCCATTTCTGGGGAAGGCTTCTTCTGCCTGCAGTTCGAAGAGGAGGCGGATGTCGAGGGCCCTCGGCTGCTCTCGGTCGGCAATGCTGCGATTCTATCTGCAGAGCCAGGCCGCATGAACATGCGGGTCCTCAAGCAGGAGCTGAAGCACATGGTCACGGGGGATTGGGACTGGCAAGTCACCCAAGTGGGAGAAGATGATTTCATGGTGGTTTTCCCCTCTGCAGATCCCCTTCATATGGCCCGGACAAGTGGCAAGCTGTTCCTTTCCATCAACGACATCACTGCTAGGGTGTGTGATGTGGTTCATGAGGTGATTCCCCCTATGGTTATGCCAGAAGCTTGGGTGCGGCTCCATGGGATCCCGGAGAAACATCGCAAGATCGAGCGTATCAAGGAGGCGTTCAAGATGCTGGGGCGGCCTATCGTGGTTGACGAGCTCTCCATCATTAAACTGGGCCCGGTGAGAATGAAGCTGGCCTGCAAGACCCCGGCCAAGCTGAACGGCACTGTGGAGGTCTGGTTCAACCACGAAGGGTACCAGATCAGGATTGAGCTGGAGCAGCTCCCGCGTAGGCTGGGGGCTGGTGGAGGGGCTCCGGGGGCGGGCCCCTCCGCTCCCCCGCCTGACAGTCAAAACGGCACGGGCGGGACTCACAAGTCTGGGCCTCAAGCGGGCAACTCCTCCAAGGTAGCTGCCAATGGTGTGAGTGTGTCCAAAGCTTCGGCGGTGGTGCCATAGAAGGGAGCGGCTGGCTCTAGTGCGATTGTGGATCGACATGATACGGTGATGGGCGAGCTGGCAGACGAGCAGGAAGACAGCATTCAAGACACGTCTATTGATACTGAGACTTGGGAGAAGCTGGGGGTGATCGCGACTCAAGACACGGCCGTAAGCCTCCCCCCCC